>NC_133377.1:3851030-4003123 GCF_049309525.1 Garra rufa | reverse complement strand
ACACACAATTAATCATTGCCCAGCACATATATATATATGTGCTGGGCAATGATTAATTGCATCCAAAAAAAATATTTTTGTAGTTTATATAATATATGTGTGTGTACTGTGTATATATATTATGTATAAAGACACACACACACACACATACAGTATATATTTGTTTACATGTGTGTGTGTGTGTGTGTGTGTGTGTGTGTGTGTGTGTGTGTGTGTGTGTGTATATATATATATATATATATATATATACACACAGTACATATTAGGGGTGGGCATAGATTAATTTTTTTAATCTAGATTAATCTAGATTAAATCTTGGAATTAATATAGATTAATCTAGATTAAAATGGCTAATTTGAATTCTGATGAAGGCATTCAGAATATGTGTGCTACCCAAATAATGACTAAAAGTAAGTCTTCGAGAACGGGCCAGGTGGCGCATTAGATCAGGCGCTCATCTCCTGTTTCCAAAATGCATCACAAACTGCTTGACAATTGCATTTACAACATAATTACCTATACAAACTTGTGTAACCAAGTACTTCTGCGCAAAAGGCTGCTTCCATTAAACTGCGTTGCTTTCAGAAGCGTCAATTCAGTTGTTGCATATAGTTTAATGTCTTTATTTCGGGATTATCAAAGTAAATTATAACTCACGTGCCCCAGTAAAAAGGGTCTAGCAACGCACCTGCCCTGAAGCGGCTTCATAGCTGCATCAGTGTCTGCACGTCTCATTTGATGTGGTAATTTCACAGAAGTTGAAGACTCGTTCTCGCCCCCTACAGTGCAATTCGACTAGGTATACGTCATCCGCGCTAAAATATCAAGGTGAAAGTCATCATATCTTGCGTAGTTTAGACCCAGCTCCCAACCCAACTTTGAGAATAGATTAACGGCGATATTTTTTTTATCGCCCGATAAGAGTCTCACGTTAACGCAGCACGTTAACGCCGATAACGGCCCACCACTAGTACATACACATATTATGTACACATTTTTTTTTTATTAATCGTTGTATATATATGTATACACACACACACACACACACTCATATCATTGTATTTGGATTATGAACAGCTGAATATCCTGCAGGAATTCGTACAATGCAATACAATGACCCACAGTGTTTCTTATCTGCAGCCCTTAAAGGTGTTCTAGAGATTTAGGAATGTGTAAATGAACTCTGCAGGTCTTTACAAGCCAGCATCCAGTTACTCAACATGGCTTGTTGTCCACGTATATACACAATAATTCAAGCAGCCGATTGTTGGTGTTGACCTTTAGAAGTTCTCATGCGACGTGTGAGATTATTCATGAAGAGACATTCCATAAATGGGAACGTGATTGTGCATAATTAGATCATAATGGGTACCGCGTGAGTCATCGGCAAACATCGGCTTCGTCTGTAATGGTTTTGTGTGCTACTTTTCTTTGAAACCTTTATCAACACATTGCACAATAAGAATTCGAAACGAATTGTGCAGGAGTCAAGGAGATTAAAAGCGATGACACTAGTGGAAAAAAGCAGAGGCTCTGTATGAGGCCTCGCCCCCCTTCTCAGAAGGCTGCTATTTGCTCTGGGCAAATGGGCCAGTTGCACAACTGTTCTACCAATGCTGTTCAAACGGCTTCTCACAACAACCTGCTGTAAACAAAAGGCACAAAAGCAAGCAATGCCGGTTTGCTAAATCCTCCCCCCCAACCCTTCAAACAGACCCTTTTTGCCCCTTTCCGCCACACTTACACAAGACCTTTTCAACCTCGGCCACTCTCTGATGCAAATAGTAGATTAGCGCGGCAGCCTATGGAAACAGTCTAATTACGAAATAACGAAAGTTCAATGAAACCCATAACATACCATTGTCTTGCATAAGACAAATCCGCAAATTGTATACGCTTCTCTTCTGAGGAATATTGATGGGGTAATATACTGTGGGTTTGCACTGGTTTACGCTGTAATCCTCTACTACTTTAACTCCTATTCAAAGGCCAGTGTGGTTTATGTGATTTGAGGCATAATGAAACTTCACCATCTTGTTATTCTAAAACCATAAGACTGTCTTTATTGCGTAAAACACAAAATGAGAAATTTAGCAGAATGTCTAAGATGCTCTCTTTTTTTTAACATACATTGATTGTGAATATTGACATCTGTATTGTAAATAATGATGAATTTTAAATGTTGGGTGTACTCTCCCTTTAAGACGGCCTCTTAGGGGTGTGCGGTATACCTGTGAAAATACTGGTATTTATTATTTTTCAAACGGTACAATATCAAAAGTTTGCTCAGTTCGGTATTTCATCCGCTGTTCCGATTTTCACCACTATGCTGCAGTGTTGCGCAAACTGGCGTAAAACCGGCAAGCGTGATAACAGACAAATGGCGATGGATCACACAGATGAAACGCGCTCTACACGTCCGAAATTAATAAATAACGAGAGTGGTAGAAGTGAAATATGGCATCACTTTGCCTACAAAAGTTATGAAAAGGGTGAACCCACAGACCTCAATGCACCAAGTCTGCAAGCGCTGCGACACATTAGTTTTCCTGTCCAAAAATCTGCAGCTATCAAAGGAGCTAGCAAAAAAATAAAGACTGCAAAGATATATAGATGTGAACCCATTTTATTCAGTCCCAAAATCACAATCCAACCTGTATCCTCTACTCTGTAGGGCTTTTTGTTGTTGTTGTTGTTGCATTCTGGTTGCATTCACATTTTCTTTGTGATAAAGACTGAAAATATATTAAGAGATTACTTTATTTTAATTAGGCAAGGCAAGGCAAGTTTATTTATATAGCACATTTCATACACAATGGCAATTCAAAGTGCTGTACATAAAATGAATTAAAATCATAATAGCATAAAAATTTAAAATAATAATCACAACAATAAAAACAGAGAATTTAAGAACATTTAAGATGATTTAAAAAATTGATTTTAAAATTAATTAGCACAGTTAAATGATTATACATAAAATAATGCAGTCTGTTCGGACGTAGCACAGTGCTCATTCAATAAATGCACAACTGAACAGATGAGTTTTGAGTCTGGATTTAAATGTGGCTAATGTATTAGCACATCTGATCTCTTCTGGAAGCTGGTTCCAACTGTGGGCGGCATAATGGCTAAAAGCGGATTCCCCCTGTTTTGTGTGAACCCTTGATATTACTGACTGACTCGATCCTAGTGATCTGAGTTGTCTGTTAGGTTTATATTCAGTGAGCATATCTGCAATGTATGTAGGTCCTAGGCCATTGAGTGCTTTATAGACAAGTAAAAGTACTTTAAAATCTATCCTAAACATAACTGGAAGCCAGTGGACCTGAGGACTGGTGTGATATGCTCTGATTTTCTGGTTCTAGTCAGAATCCTGGCAGCAGCGTTCTGTATGAGCTGCAGCTGTCTAATGGTCTTCTTGGGAAGGCCAGTGAGGATACCATTACAATAGTCCACCCTGCTGCTGATAAAGGCATGAACAAGTTTCTCCAAGTCTTGACAGGAAACAAAACATCTAATTCTTGCAATGTTTTTGAGATGATAGTATGCTGATTTAGTTACTGCTTTGACATGGCTACTGAAACTGAGGTCTGACTCCAGAATCACACCAAGATTCTTGACTTGATTTTTTGTTTTTTGACCCCTAGCATCAAGGTACGCATTTACCTTATGAACTTCATCTTTGTTTCCAAATGCAATGAATTCTGTTTTCTCCTCGTTTAATTGAAGAAAGCTTTGGCACATCCAACTGTTAATTTCATCAATGCATTTGCAGAGGGAATCAATGGGGCTGTAGTCATTTGGCGATAAGGCTAGGTAAATCTGGGTATCATCTGCATAGCTGTGATATGCAATTTGGTTCTTTCTCATTATTTGACTTAGTGGGAGCATATACAGGCTGAACAACAGCGGCGCTAGAATTGAGCCTTGTGGGACTCAATTGTCATGGACGTCCACTTAGACTTATGCTCTCCTATACTCACATAATAGCCTCTCCCTTCTAAGTATGACCTGAACCATTTGAGAACCATCCCAGAAAGCCCGACCCAGTTTTCCAGTCTATCTAGCAGAATGTTGTGATCGACAGTGTCGAACGCAGCACTGAGATCTAGTAGTACCAGCACTGATATTTTGCCAGAATCAGAATTTAGGCGAATATCATTTATTATCTTTATGAGCGCTGTCTCTGTGCTATGATGTGGTCTGAAACCAGATTGGAAGTGGTCCAGGTATCCATTTGAGTTTATGTAGTGGTTCAGCTGATTAAAACAACCTTTTCAGTAATCTGAAAGCTTACCATTGGTGTATGGTTTGTTAGGATAGGACAATATTTGGCTGAGATGCAACTATTTAAAAATCTGGACTCTGAGAGTGCAAAAAAAAAAAAAAATCGAAATAATAAGAAAAACACCTTTAAAGTCCAAATGAAGTTTTTAGCAATGCATATTACTAATCAAAAATTAGGTTTTGATATATTTACGGTAGTCAATTTACAAAATATCTTCATGAAACATGATCTTTACTTAACACCCTAATGATTTTTGCAATAAAAGAAAAATCGATCATTTTGACCCATACAATGTACTTTTGGCTATTGCTACAAACCTGTGCTTCTTAAGACTGGTTTTGTGATCCAGGGTCAGATATTAGTTAACTACATTAGCTAACATGGACTAATAATGAAAAACACCAAAAACATTAATTGATGTTAGTTAATTTACTAATACATTATTAAAATGAAAAGCTTTATCTTTTAATATTAATTAATGGACCAGAGTTAACATTAACTCACAATGAACAGTTATATTTTTATTAACTAGCATTTGCAAAGATGAATAAAACCGCAATATAACAAATATATTGCTCACTGTTAGTTAATATTAGTTCATATTAACTAAAAAGTGTTACCTTAATTTAAAAGTGTTACCTTAAAGTGTTACCTTGATTTTCAAGCATAACTGTAAAATACAAGCTGATCTCCTGACAAAAGACATTTTCGTGTATGTTTTGTGACATACACCTAAACCTACCCCATATATGAACAAAAGCAAATGTGATGCAAGCATGTCTTTTTAGCTTGTTTTTCTATCTCTCAGCTTTCAGCTCTTTCATCGTGAGTCATGTTTTTGATGGGATTTGTACCCAAGGATTCCGCATCCTAAGTCCAATTCCATGACTTGTTACGTCCAGTGTTATGCCTATTTTAGACCCCCTGCCAAATTATTACCTCCTCTCATTAAAATTGCTACATTATTGCTTAATGCTAACCCCACACCTAACCCTAAACCTACCAATACTAGGGCACAACACCAGAAAGCGAAACAATTACATTGCAGCGTCTAGTGTTCATTTCTGTTCAAAACTGCAGACATATGCACTGGTATGTATTTCACGTCTTGTGAAAAAATTCCCACAGGTATGTTTTCGTCATGAGAAAATTTAAATTTATGAAAAAATGTATTTAGATACTTAAGTGACATATTCTGATTTGAAGTATTTGGGCTAGATTTGTGTCTAGTTTAAAGGGTTGCCAGATTGAGGACACGCAAGAGTAACAAGTGCAATTGACAATAGAAGACAACGACCCTTACACACTGTAAGTTGTGGAGTTGACTTTATCCTCGTTTTAAGGTTCCTCAGGTCATAAAACGTTTTAGATTAAAAGTTTTTAGGTCGGCTAGATTCTGCAATCTCTGACCCAGTTCGTTTGCTGGCTGACACGGAACACACATTTTCAACTGGCTGTATGTTTTCCGGAAAATCAAAAATGCAAACTAAGCATGTTTCCTAAATATCTACAAATTTATTATTTTTATGCTTAAAGAGATAGTTCACCCAAAAATGAAAATTTAATGTTCATCTGCTTACCCCCAGGGCATCCAAGAGGTGACTTTGTTTCTTTAGTAGAACACAAATGAAGATTTTTAACTCAAGCCGTTGCAGTCCGTTGCAGTCTGTCAGTCATATACTGGCAGTCAATGGTTACCAAATCTTTAAGAGTAAAAAAACATACACAGACAAAACCAAATTATTTATACCAAAATATAAAACCATTATTTACCTCTGATCCACCGGAACCTTCAGCTGTATAAAGCGTGTTCACATCAGCCGGCACATGACGCGTCAATGTGGTCTGGCAATGTAGTCGGTGAAAAGTCAACACTCCCAGATGAGTTCACACAAGGAAACTTAATCTTTTAGTTTTAAATCGGTTGCCAGAATCAAGATAAGCACAGCAGTAATCACCATTTTGAGAGGCCAATATGCACTATGTAAACAATAAGTGACATATACAAGCGATAGATTGCTTCCGGCTGTTGTGAACGTGCTCAGGACAGTAGAAGGTTGCGGTGGAATCAGAGGCAAATTATGATTTAAATACTGTTTCGGTTTTTTTTTTGCACAGACCGATCGTTTTGTGTCTTAAGACCTTAATGTACTATCATGAGCCGCAGGGTTTAATTTGGTTTTGTCTGTGTATGTTTAATTACTTTTAAAGATTTGGTAACCATTGACTGCCATTTTATGACTTACAGACTGCAACAGTTTGAGTTAAAAAAATCTTTGTTTGTGTTCTACTGAAAAAAACAAGGTCACCTACATCTTAGATGCCCTGGGGGTAAGCAGATAAACATCAAATTGTCATTTTTGGGTGAACTATCCCTTTAAGTACAATCAAAAATTATATACAGAACATTTAATTGGTCAGTGGGCTAATTCTGATTGGCCTGTAGGTTGAATTTGTTACACAGATCTGGCAACCCTGCCATACAGCTATAACAATAACCATTAAATCTCTTTTGTGTGAAAACAAGAGCGGATGTACAACAACAAACATCCCTCTGTTGTGTTTCCTCTGTTTATCACGAGCCGTTTTAAACTCAAGGAAGGCATTGTGGCGACCATAAGCATAAACAGAGGCACGTTCCTGTTGATGAGGCCACTTCACAGCCAATGGAGAGGATGTTGTGCAATCAGTGAACTAAGCTAATTATCATGGGATCAAATAGTGGCGCCATGGAAACCTCTCCACTTTTTCCAAAACAAAGCGCCGTGACTGTCTCTCTTATCCGTTCCTTTGAAACGGCCACTGCTTGTTCGTCTCTGCCTACTCTGTTTATTTCTAATGACACATGGCCCAGCAGCCCATGTAAGGAGTTTGAAGAGCCGTATGTCACTTGATAAGGAAATCTGGGCTTTTGCTCACATGAAATAGGACACTGCTTATCAAACAAGCAGTCTCCGTGGCATAAGTTTCATTAGTTTAATGGCAGTTTAATGAAAGCGCTATTAAGCCGTGAGAGAATATAAACACTTTAGTGCAATATAAGACATTTTTCTTCAATGTCTCACCTGTAGAAATACACTGTTTCTTTGGATCCAGCACAAAGTTGGCACATTTGATGGAAACAGAGAAAATGTGCTTGGCTGACAACATGTGTGGTCATAAAGAGTTGGGACACATTCCTCTTTGTTGTATAAATCCTATGGGATTTTCCCAATTAGCACGCTGTTCCCAGACATTAGTAAAACCACTGGCTCCATACTGCGGGTAATGAATTCTTCCCATTTCGCAGGCTATAGCTTAATCATGCACCCGGTCTACTTTTCGCATGTCGTATAATTCAAACAAGGAGGATTTATGCCAATGAGGTCAAGACCATTGATGGTTCTTCAGGGTTGACAGGCCCCTGTGGGTCTGGCGTCCTGCCCTATGACCTCATGAGAATTTCCTGAACCTACACTTATAAAAATAAAGGTTATTTTTTTTGGTATTGTTGGCTCCTTAAAGAGCTCTAAAATCCATAAACTCTTAAAGGATTAGTTTACTTCCAGAATAAAAATTTCCTTTGTTAATTTACTCACCCCCATGTCATCCAAGATATTCATGTCTTTCTTTCTTCAGTGGAAAAGAAATTAAGGTTTTTGAGGAAAACATTCCAGGATTTTTCACCATATAGTGGACTTCAATGAGTCAACGGGTTGAAGGTACAAAATGAAGTTTCAATGCAGCTTCAAAGAGCTCCACACGATCCCAGCCGAGGAATAACGGTCTTATCTAGTAAAAAATACAAAAAAAAAATAAAAATAAAAAATACAAATTTATATATATATTTTAACCACAAATGCTTGTCTTGTACTAGCTCGACTTCATGCATTACGTTGTCATGTTGGAAAGGTCAAGCGTAGTTAGTTCTTCACACAGGTTTAAAAAAGTAGAGTAGGGCAAAAATCTTAGTCTCATTTTCTCCTCCAACTTCAAAATTGCCCAACATTGTTGTTTTACCTTATTTTGTTAAGGGCATTTGATTTTCTTTGCACATCTGCTTTGTAAACACTGGGTCAGACATCTATGTCACGTGTGACCTATCCAACGTGACCAGAGCTGGGTAGTAACTGATTACATTTAATCTGGATTACGTTATCAGATTACAAAAATTAAGTGCTTGTAATTAGAGTAAATTACATTTTAAGATACTCTTGATCAGACTACAGTTACTTTTTTATGGATTACATGATTACATATTATTTACACAATAGAAATAGTTTTTTGTTTTGTTTTGTTGACATTCACACAAAGACCAATCACTAGTCAGGTGGTGACTAGTTATATCACGCTGTAGGTTATTTAATCATGTATTTCTATGCCTTTAGAAGTCTTTTGTCTTTCAAACACATTAAAACGCACAAATTCACTCTTTTGTCTTATATTTACTTGAAGTACCTCTGAGATTTTGAAATAAATGTTTTAATAATTAAGTATCACATTTGCATGTTCATTGGTTCTCTGACGTTGGTTATAGTCACATGATATGTAAACAAATGAAATATTTCATGTTTTTAGTATGTTTTTTTATTGTTTTGCTTGATTTAAAATAATTTATTTTAGTTAAATATTTATTTATGATTTCATTAATTATTAGCTTTTCGTTAAACTCATAAACCCCCTGTTTGGGAAACCTTGATGTAATATAATTTATTGCACTTCATGTTTTTAATAAAAACAAATGGAATATATTTTCTTACTCATATTTTTTATGGCAATATGGTGCAAAATTTAAATCAATGTTAGAAACAAATAAAGTCAAAAGTAATCTAAAAGTAATCTGATTATATTACCTAAAATGTGTAATGTAATGGATTACATTACTAACTACAATTTTTGTCATGTCATTTGGAATCAGTAGTGGTTAGACGAGCAGTTGTGGTTAAAGTATATCAATTTGTATTTTTTTTTTTTTTTAGAAAATGACCGCTTTGCTAGATAAGACCCTTATTCCTCGGCTGGGATCGTGTAGAGCCTTTTGAAGCTTCATTGAAACTGCAATTTGGACCTTCAACCTGTTGATCCCCAATAAAGTCCACTATATGGAGAAAAATCCTGGAATGTTTTCCTCAAAAACCTTAATTTCTTTTCATCTGAAGAAAGAAAGACATGAACATCTTGGATGACATGGGGGTGAGTAAATTATCATAAAATCTTTATTCTGGAAGTGAACTAATCCTTTACAACTAAAGGTTCTTCCTGATGGTTGGCATTGATGGTTCAATGAAGAACCTAACATCCATGGACAAATGATTATATATAGTGGACAAAGGTTCTTTAGATTATTAAAATTGTCTTCACATTAAAAAAATGTTCTTTTCAGAACTGTTCACTGAAAGGTTCTTTGTGGAACCAAAAATGGTTCTTCTATGGCATCGCTGTAACAACCTTTATTTTTAAGAGTGTACATGGAAAAATTCAATTTCTTCACAGATCTGCCACAGATTCTGTGTAAGAAACCATCAGAAAAGGTTTTTATTTAGCTTATTTTCTTGCCATCCAGACATTCTGAAGCAGTGTAGGTGTGTGTCACGTACTCACCCAGACTCTGCAGTTTCAAGTATCACTTTTAATCAACATTTTTGACTCGCATGTCTAAATTCTGTTCAGGGGGCGAAGCCACTCCTTATTTCTGAAACTAAGAGCAGAATGTATGGGTCTGGTGCTTCATCCAGCATGCTTCTCCAATGAATCAGAGTTTGATCTTAACACTGAAAACAGAGGAGACTGCTGCAGGGAAGCTGAACCCGCTGATTTAAACCTGCTGCATATTTGAACACTAATAATGGAATGTACATAGATATTTATACAAACACACTTAACCAACCATTCGGATTTACATATCCTCATTGCACAGCTGAGTGGGTCAGAGCCAGCAAAGACAGATGCCTGTTTTCTTTTCTGCCTGCTGTAGCTTATGACCCCCAAGGCATCTCTGGCAGATTGTATCATCCTAGACTCAGATAAGCACTTGCGCAATATTATATGTGGCAGCAGTATGCTTTTGAAGGTGGATGTCGAAACCAAGCACTGGGTGACAGAACAAACCTGGAGTGCAGGTACTTCTACTCGGAACATAGTATATGGTTAACCAGTTTTTTGCTTTCGTTTGAATTCTTTTGATCCGGAGGCAATTAATTAAATATGTAACGTTCATTCTTAGTAAATACGTCTTGACTTTTGACATTTTGCAACTGTTACTCAATTCATTAAGAATGATTCCAAAGAATTCTAAAAGAAGAAAATGCTACATAATTAGCCTTTTCTAGGAATTCAGAAAAAAGAACAAATTGCACTGAAGATACTAAAAATATTTTGTTTTTAAGCCACATGATATTTGATTTTCATTCCAAGACCTCAGGTCACACTCAAAGGGAAACACATGCTCAAAAGCTCCTCCTGTTGTGCTATTAAAGTCAGCATGAAATAAAATGAATCTATTTTCTTTTAAATGCATGCTATTGATCTTATTGCGAACAGTTCATCTTTGAACATTCCATAACTACATTTTTTGGTGAAATGTAAGACTTCTCTCTGGTGACATATACAGGACTTTTCCAGCCATTTAGTCTGCTTAAACTCAGTCCCTCCGCTCTACATTTTTTCTTTTCTGACAATACAGAAAAGATCTATCACTGCTTGTTTCATTGTGACTTTTCTGTACATTTCATAATACATCAGAAAAATCCTAAAACATGCTAAAATACAATTTTAGTTTGATTTATCCACCTTATTCTTCAACATGGTAGTAAGCCTATGGGTTAGACTTCCTGTTCATTAGCCGCTATAGCAGTGTTGTTTTCGTCAACGATGACGATGACGAAATCATTTCGTTGACGGCACTTTTTTTCATGACATAACGAGACGATGACGAGATAAAAATGGCTCGTTGATGATTAAAACATGACGAGACATGTGTGAGTTTTCGTTGACGAGACGAGAATAGACGAAAATGTTAGTGGGTGGTCCGTCAGATGTTTAAAATGCATGACATTTCTGCTTATTGTGCATGCCAATTAAAACCTAAAAAGTATCTGCCGCTATGGCAAGCCGTTTAAACATTAAATACTCTTTGCCATACTAGTATGGCAAGCGTTTTAGCATTCTATTCTTGTTTGGTTACGCCCACCACCTGGCGTGCAGCGCACAACGTGCTCAACACGTCACATTGTTGTCACTCAGACAGACAGACGATTAACCATGATGGCGGCAGTTTGCACACAGGGTGGTCGCAAACGGCGAGAGGACCTATGGGTGTATTTCAAATATATGTCTTTTATGTCTAAAACCATTCCTTCATTATTGTAATTATTGGTGAAAATAGTCAATCCGGAAGCTCACAAAATACTTACTGTACTGACCTACATTAAAGGAGAACTCCGGTGTGATATTGACCTAAAGTGTATTGAATCATGATACCGAGTGTGAACGTACCTTGCATATTTCATCTCGGTTTGTGTCCAGCTGTCCGAAATCTGGGGTCAGTTAGCCGATGCTCACAACAGCTTGTCAATGAAAGTCAATCGGGCATCGAAGGAGCCATGTAAATAAATCACTGTTTTACGCCATTTACGAGGCACAAAGTAGCTCCACACTTCATCGGTAGACTTCCTAGGGCCCTGACATTTAAAACGAGACATTGAGAACTCAGAAAAAGCACCGGTAGTTTATTTACAAGAAGATTTATACAGACATCTTCCACCAGGAACAGAGCAGTCGCCGCCATCTTAAATGTAGTCACGATAAGTCGAGTGTCGAGCACGAAGGAAACTACAACCTGATACGTTGATAACCTGATAAATTCATTGGTGCTCCACACTCGATTTATCGTGACTACATTTAAGATGGCGGCAACTGCTCTGTTCCTGGTGGAAGATGTCTGTATAAATCTTCTTGTAAATAAACTACCGGTGCTTTTTCTGAGTTCTCAATGTCTCGTTTTAAATGTCAGGGCCCTTGGAAGTCTACCAATGAAGTGTGGAGCTACTTTGTGCCTCGTAAATGGCGTAAAACAGTGATTTATTTACATGGCTCCTTCGATGCCCGATTGACTTTCATTGACAACCTGTTGTGAGCATCGGCTAACTGACCCCAGATTTCGGACAGCTGGACAAAAACCGAGATGAAATATGCAAGGTACGTTCACACTCGGTATCATGATTCAATACACTTTAGGTCAATATCACACCGGAGTTCTCCTTTAATTTGTTAAAAGACTACTCCCCCCCCCCCCCTTTTTTTTTTGACTAAAATTAGACTAAAACCTTTTTGACTTTTCGTCGACTAAAATTGGACTAAAACTATCACATTTAGAAGTGACTAAAATTTGACTAAAACTAACAAGCATTTTAGTCCAAAAGACTAAGACTAAGACTAAATCTAAGATGGTTGTCAAAAACAACACTGCGCTATAGAAGGTTTGTACTTATGTAACGGTTTGATCAGTTACCCGGATGCGTGACCATATTAGAGATTGGTTGCAGGGTTAATGTACTATTTACGTACGTTACATACGTTGTTCTACTAATTTTGCTTGTAAACCATTGAATAAATGTGTGGAAGCCGCTAAATCATATAGAGAAGGACCTAATAAGCAGGAAAGGGCACAATAGTTTGACAAACTTAAGTTCATAGGTGTTAAAGATACAAACAAGCAGTATTAATTCAAATATTAGCCTAATATTTCACCTACCTGACTGAAAACGACAAGAACAAACACTTATGTTGTCAAGATTCTTGCCCTGGAAATCCTGGTTCAATTTGGCCAACCACTAACGGCTTTTTGTTCCTCAGAGAGTGTTTTGCACTCTTCTCCTTGATTTGTTATAATTTTGGACAGTCTATTTTTCCCGGTCTGACCTATTAGTACAGCCCAAAACATGACAATAATTGACAACTTTCAGCAGCAATAATCAGCAAAATATGGGAGTTTCGTTCGGTTCAGTGGCATTGTTTACATTCCTTGCTGCCAATATGGACAATTGATGATGCGTCGTGAAAACACTTTATATGGAAATGAGGAGAAGAATAACAACGCGCAGTAAAGGGTACAACTGTTTGCACTACAAACCAGTGTGTTCATAATTAAGATAATACTTTAAAATAATATAAAATATTGACACACCAATTTGCAATAAATTATACTTTGGTTACTTAACATATCACAGACAGATATCTATCATTAAAGAGACGACAGAAATATTTCAATCGTGCAGTATAATTCAGAGATGATACATGTCCAAATCACGCCATTGCTGAGGTCAAAGAGGGTTTTCGTGACAACCAAATCTCTGCATCTGCTTGATGGATGGTGACAGTGTATATACTGAGGAACATTTACCCAGAGCCCGCAGCACCTCTCTCTCTCTCTCTCTGACTCATGCTGTAGTTATGCTCTTTTTTTAAAAACCGCTGCGAGGCAACCATCGTGTTAATATTCAGTACAGTCAGGCGCTACAGCGCACACAAACACACACTGGTTCCCATTACGGCCTCTGTAAAGGATGAGTCATACGGGTGAGGAGGGAATCCTTTCCTCAGATATTATCATCCTCAAAGCGCTGAATGAATGGCCGCGTTGTGGATCTGTCACGAAACGCCACGTATCCGCACACCTGGAGACAAAGACTTACGACCATTCATTTCACAATCTAAAGGTTTAGCTAATTAGAATTCAGTTTATGAACCTCTTACAAATGCTAAACACTGTGCATATCTTTTATAGATAGTTAAAATGCATGCATTTGATTTAAAAAAGCTGCTTTTTTGTGATAAACAGTGCTTGTTCATTTTCCCCCAGCAGCATTGGTTCTTGATTCATACAGTGATTGCATAAACATAAATTTCAACAATGTACATAGCATTTTAATATAATTATGTGTCTTCAACACTTCTGCTCCTGGTTATAATTATACCAGCAATACTGGTTAGTGTTTCTGACTCATTCATGACTGACATAAAAGCTATGACACACAATGATGCAGAGCACAGGGTGGGTCGAGTTCCAGGGGTACGCTATTGTGTATAATGTACAGTTAGTGTTTCGGTATGCACACTTTGTAAACAGAAGAATAAATACACACTCAGACATCTGAGGTCATGAAAATCAGCTATTATGCAAAAGCAAGAGCCAGTTTTATTGGTACACCAAAATGCTCTAAGGCACATTCTAACCAAATATATTGATCAAAGAAATGCTTGGCACTTTGTATGCAGAAAACATATTGGGATATTTAAAAAAAAGTGTTTTTTCAGTATATATATATACAATTTTATAGTATATGATTTACAAGAGAGCACTTTTACCTAACATAACTAAAACTATTTCTCCATTATATTTCCATTCAAACACTGTTAAATACAATTCAGGAATGTCAATGTCTAAAAATATTTGATGAAATGGCAAAGAAAATATTTTAATGCTCATCATCGGTCACTTCCTCCAAATCATCCTCATCTTCGTCATCTTCCTCCTCGTCCTCATCTTCGTCGTCATCTCTTTTCCTCTGTCTGCTAGACGTTCTTGACTATACAGAAAAATCATTTAGTTTTGCCATATGATCAAAATAATTGGAATCACTTTAAAGGGATAGTTGACCTAAAAATGAAAGTTACCCCATGATTTACTCACCCTCAAGCCATCCTAGGTGTATTTGACTTTCTTAAGCCGTGTGAATAAAATTTGAATTATATTTAAAAATGTCCTGGCTCTTCCAAGCTTTATAATGGGAGTGAATGGGTGTTGAGAATTAGAAGTAGTGTTAATTTCGTCACCTATTTTTAATTTAGTCTTAGTCTTAGTCTTGTGCCAAATGTCCTTGTTAGTTTTAGTCATATTTAGTCATTCACATATCTTTTTTTGTTAGTCAAGTTTTAGTCGACTAAAAGTCTCATCATTTTAGTCTAGTTTTAGTCAAAAGAAAACTCAAGGTATCTTAGTCAAGTTTTAGTCGACTAAAAGTCTCGTCATTTTAGTCTAGTTTTAGTCAAAAGAAAACTCAAGGTATCTTAGTCAAGTTTTAGTCGACTAAAAGTCTCATCATTTTAGTCTAGTTTTAGTCAAAAGAAAACTCAAGGTATCTTAGTCAAGTTTTAGTCGACTAAAAGTCTCGTCATTTTAGTCTAGTTTTAGTCAAAAGAAAACTCAAGGCATCTTAGTCAAGTTTTAGTCGACTAAAAGTCTTTTAATTTTAGTCTAGTTTTAGTCAAAAAAAGAACTCAATATATTTTAGTCTAGTTTTAGTCAAAAAAGAACTCAATATATTTTAGTCTAGGTTTAGTCAAAAAATTGTAGTCTTTTTTTAAAATAACACATTATTACTGAGATTATTACTGATACACATTTCAGCAAAAAAAGTGTTTCACATATCTCAAACATTGGTTAACTGTCATAATTACCTGACAAAATACACTTGTTGAATGATTTTTGTTGAATGCAAATGTTAAAGGTGTCTGGTTTTCAATTTCTGATTTAGAAGACACATTCACAAATGATTAACCCTTTCAGTGGTGAGTTTAAAATATTCTAGCGGACCCCTGAGAGTGAGTTTTTTTTAAGCGACCGTTATTTTCGAACGTTCGTCCTTATTG
This sequence comes from Garra rufa, assembly GCF_049309525.1. NCBI lineage: Eukaryota > Metazoa > Chordata > Actinopteri > Cypriniformes > Cyprinidae > Garra > Garra rufa. The sequence continues at coordinate 3,987,207 of NC_133377.1, read as the reverse complement.
TTTCCATGGCGACGCATCAAGCTTGTCACGTGACACAACACAGACACAATAACACTGTATGACAGATAGATCGCTTTTATTTCGTTTTTCCTTTTTTATCCAGAATACTCACACACTTGCTTACCATGCCATGAACTATCTAATATTCCGATTCACAAATATGTGTGAATTAGTATGTTTCGTCGTTTAAAACCCTATATAAATGATCTGGATCGTAATCTGTAACGTGAGATGGGCGCCGCCATGTTTGATCGCGCTGCTGTTCAGAGTCCTGTCAGCCGTATTTACAGCACATATACATTCATCCGTTTCTCCCGAAATACATGTAAGTAAGTGGGTGGTGAACTGGAAGAGGAATAGAGTGAACTTTTTTAGTTACTAAGCCTATGTGTATGTGACATGAATAAAACACATCGGCAAATTATATTTGAATAGATTGTTATTTGCTGCTTCCATAGACCTATGTGTGTATTTTACAAACTCTAAATGTCTCCTTTTACTAGTACTTATGTGTATTTAAATGTCTGAAACCTAAAATAAGCGTTATGTGGTTAAAAACACTGCATAGTTGTGATTAGATGACAAGCGCAGAGCTCGTCCGTCTCTGGCTCAGCGCCAGCCAGCGCGCCAGCCAGCGCGCCAAAGCGCAGTTTGAATATTTTAAAGCCGTAACAGCTGATGAAAAAGCAGAAACGATTGTAGACGAAAATGAAGAGAGATTTTATCTTAGTTTTTATTTTATGCAAAACATTTTCGTCTCGTCTTATTTCGTCAACAATAATGCATGTTAATTTAGTCTTAGTCAGCGTTTTTGGACAGTGGTGCAGTCTTGTCATCGTCTCGTCTTAGTCATGAAAAAAAAGGTCGTTGACGAACATATTTCGTCTCGTCTCGTCTGACGAAATTAACACTAATTAGAAGTCTATTAAAGTGCATCCAATCATCATAAAAAGTACTCCACATGGCTCTGGGAGGTTAATAAAGGCAGTTGGAAGTGAATCCTCTTGGCTAATATCGAAATCCTCAAACATTTTTCTGTACAAATCCTCGTTTTGTACTTGTAATTAGTGACCGGTGTTTTGTTTTGCTCTCTCCACTGCGCTACAACATTCGCTGAAACACCACTCTCTTGGGAACGACAGTTAACAGAAGCTAGAGATTTTGGTTTATAAAGTTTTAAATATGGATATTTTTCTTTTACAAACGCATCAATTCACTTCAGAAGGCCTTTATTAACCCCCTGGAGCCGTGGAGTACTTTTTATGATAGATGGATGTACTTTATTGGAAATCTTAACACCCATTCACTGCCATTTTAAAGTTAAAAAGAGCCAGGACATTTTTTTATATAACTCCAATTGTATTCGTCTAAAATAATAAATTCATATACACCTAGGACGGCCTGAGGGTGAGTAAATCATGAGGTAATTTTCATTTTTGGGTGAACTATCCCTTTAAGAATGATTTTCTTCCAGCTAATGATCGATTAAAAAACATTGGCAGCGAATCAAAATCTACCGTTTAAAGAGCTTGAGCATTTAAAGCAGCAGAAGACAAAACTGCAGCACAATCTTAAAATAAACAAAGTGTTATCTTCCATTGGTGTGGACACTAATACAAGTATCATTATTATTATTATTATTATTATTATTATGTTTATAGGTATTGTTCTTATATGAATGGGCCTTTAAGGGATAGTTTACCCAAAGACCTCAGTTTGTAACCTATGTAGATTTATTTCTTCTGCTATCTTATTTTCTTTGAATAATAAGCATTAATTGTTCATCCAACAATTGAAAGTCATTTTTATATGTTACCCTGGACCACAAAACCAGTCATACTGATCAAATTGAAATTAAGACTTATATATTATGAATAAATAAGCTTTCCATTGATGTATGGTTTGTTATGATATGACAATATTTGGCCAAGATACAACTATTTAAAAATCTGAGGGTGCAAAAAAAAAAAAATCAAATGTCTAAATTAAGTTCTGAGCAATACATACAGTATTACAAATCAAAAATTAAGTTTTGATATATTTACAGTAGGAAATTTACAAAATATCTTCATGGAACGTGATCTTTACTTAATATCCTGATTTTTGGCATAAAAGAAAAATCCATCATTTTGACCCATACAATGTATTTGTAGCTACTGCTACAAATATACCCGTGCTACTTCAGACTGGTTTTGTGGTCTGGGGTCACATATGTAAGTCATAAGATATGGATCTTATGCACTAACCTGCATTGTTCCTGATTTACCCATTGATGTACCAGTTCGATTTAGGGACAGTTTCGAATTGGCCCGAACAATTTCTAACCGTGACTGGTAATCAGGGGGGTGCAGCGAGTTCCTGAATACCTGTCAAGACAAAAATAAAGGGTCTGTAGACAATACATATGGACCACCAACAACCTAATGTCATCCCATCACCGCCACATAATAAAACAATAACAAGTACAGCCAAGCTCAAACAAGATACATTAAAAAGAGAAATGAGTCAACACAAACTATTACCACATACTGTGTTGTAGCAACAGCGAACCATGTCATTTAGATTGGGGAAAAACATTTACACACTCTGTCCTGGAGAGGGTGTGCCGACAAACATTGTCACCTCAACTTTATTAACTCCAGTTAAATATTACAGGAAGAATATTTATGACCTATCTCTATATGCTCTAGCTGTGTCTTCATAAACCTGTCACCATGTGCCAGTATATGGCTATTACAAGTTTACACATCCAATTACAGGCAAAGTTCACAGAAGAACGAGGAAACGTTTCCCTGAAAATCCCTGATGAAATAATATTCATGTGAATTTCTTCCCTGGCAAGTCGGGGAAATATTAACAAAGGTTGAGGGAGAAAAAAAAAATGTTTTGGCACGCCAAACTGAATTCATAAATAAATGCATTAGCCAGCGCAAACATTCCACAGCTGACTGAACATGCTTTGCAAGATGCCTCTCTGGTTCTTTTATGTATCAGAACTGGAGCAGGCCTTATACCCCAGCAACCACAGCTTTCATCATTATGACAGCAGGGGGATCTCAGGAGGAGAAAGAATATAATTTGATTAGACATTAAGACAGACAAGCTCGAACCAGCAGGACTGCCAGAGCAGCGATGCTGGTGCAGAGCGCTCACCTCAAGGTCTCCTTCCTCATCGACATTCTGAATGTGCTGGTAGGCAGTTGTGTAAATTTCCAAAGCCTTGGCATGGAATGCCATCTCCACGGTCACAAATTCACCAAAAATGTTCTGCATCGAACACATAAGAACAGCAGTCTAAATAGCAATTTCTGTGAAGCAGCACTGGAAGATTTGTGACCCGTGCTGGCAAAATGACACGCAATCTACAGAGCTACAGGAAAAGAAGAGAAAAATGTTTTGGTCGAATTTAGGTTTTTCACAAAAAATAGTTCATTAAGCCCTCTTCTAGTGATACCAATGATCTTCATTTGTACTTTTTCTGAGAGGAGTACCCTTTTCTCTGTTCATTTCTGGATGACTGCTGCTATTTCTCACCACAAGTTGAAGGTCTATTGTTGCAAACGCAGCATTCCAGCTTTGTGAATATTCATATCAAATTTTCGATGACACCAGTGAAATATGACTTGCAAACACATGCTGATGAAAACAAAATGATTGCACTGACTGACATTTTCAAAGCAAATCTTCAGAAAACTTCTCAAAATCTACTCTTCAAACGGCTGTAGTGAAGTCATTTTTGTCCAATTCCAAAAAGTCATATTATTTTAAAGGTATTTGCAAATAAAAAGAACTAATTTTTCAAAAATGTGCTCATTCTGACTCATTTTGCAAGCACTGGTCACATTTGTATGTGTACTAGTGTAATTATTTATAAATTATGTTTATAACTAATACACAATACCATTAAAAAAGTTGAGGTTGGTAAGATTTTTCAATGGTTTTGAAAGAAGTCTCTTATTCACACCAAGGCTGCATTTATTTAATCAAAAAGACAATCAAAATGGTAGTATTGTGAAATATTATTACAATTTAAAATAACTGTTTCCTATTTGAATACATTTTAAAATATAATTTATTTCACTGAAGCCAAAGCTGAATTATCAGCAGCCATTACTACAGTCTTCAGAGTCACATGATCCTTCAGAAATTATTCTAATATGCTGATTGGAAACGGTAATATTCTTTTATTTATTTAGGATTCTTGGATGTATAGAAAGTTCTAAGAAAAAGAAATCTTGTGTACCTTAAATATTTTTACTGTCACTTTTGATCAATTTAATGCATCCTTACTGAATAGTTCATTCAAAAATGAAAAATCTGTGATTAATTACTCACCTTTATGTCATTCCAAACCCGTAAACCTGTTCATCTTCAGAGTACAAATTACAATAGTGACAGCTTTCTGACCCTGAATAGACAGCAACACAACTGACACGTTCAAGTCCCAGAAAGGTAGTAGGGACACTGTTAAAACAGTCCATGTGTCATCAGTGGTTCAGCCGTAATATTATGAGAATACTTTTTGTGTGCAAAGAAAAAAAAAAAAGATTTTATTCAATAATTTCTTCTCTTCAGTGTCATTGTGGTGCTGCTGACGCAGGAGCTATCATTCTGATGTAGAACAGTCTTCATAAATATGTCTGAAGATTTCGACAGAGAGGATGACTTGCATTTTTTTGCCCAGCCTCATTATTTGAACCAGAACATACAGATGATGAACTAAGAGAGATGGACATTCGAAGTCAAAACTGTGGCTCCTGCATCAGCAGCATCACACGCATGCTGCACACGCATGCTGTCTTTATTTCAGTTTTCTTTGCTCACAAAAAGTATTCTCATAGCTGTTTCATCAATGTTCCTATTATCGTTCTGAGCCTTGAACGTGTCAGTAGCATTGCTGTCTATGCAGGGTCAGAAAGCTTTTGGGTTTCATTAAAAATATCTGTGTTCTGAAAATGAACAAAGTCTTATGGGTTTGTAACAGCATGAGGTTGAGTTGTTGAGAAGTAAGTAAGTAATCGTGCAGACTGAAGGACCTTGATATCACGAATCTTCTGCTTTTCAAAGTCATCTATTGTCTCCTCTAGCTGGCGGGTCGTGCGTGTAGCATCCATTGTGGCTCTCTGAAGTTCACTCTCAGCCTTTCGTGACACAACAGACAAAGACATGTAAAGCACAAAATGTTCCTAAGCAGCAGACATACACGATTTGAGCTCACCAAGAGGTTCTGAACTACGGCAATGAGAAGACTCACATCCGGTTGAGTTGAACTAACCTACAGTATTAGTACCAGACTGACTTGATTATAAAGATAATATTAGTTTGTTGCACGCAAGGCCCACCTGTGACTGAGAGAGGCTGTTAAGGTAAATCTGTAATTGTGAATGACAACAAATATCTTTGACATTATTTGGCATTAAAATGTCTAGTAGGGCTGCCGGTTATGTTAGTTGTATTAAAAAAAAAGTATGTGTTAAAAATGATTCATTTAGAACGTTATGCAAATATGCAGATGTTTTGAGTTTTAATAGATAATAATGTTGTAAATATGTCCAAAACATTTTCTTGGAGACATGATGGCACCTAAGTCTACCACAGTATTGATTTTTAATGTCACTTTTATATATTTATTTATTAATTTACTCATCTGACACAATAATGTCTTAAATGATCTTTGTTTAGGTGATTTCCCAGCAAATATTGATAGAAATGCAGTTCATTTTAACAAATTAAACAGCATATCATGCATTTAAATGTATTAATTTGTTTTAATTGATTGACAGCCCTAATCCACAAAATAATTTGAAAACGGTGACATCTTGTTCCCATGAAAATTTAAGCAATGATCCTTAAAATCGGTCAGACCTACTCTTCTAGTTTACAGTTACACTACCAGTCTCTTCTGCTCACTAAGTCTGCATCTATTTGATCCAAAGTACAGCAAAATAAGTAATATTGTGAAATATATTTACTATTTAAACTTAACTGTTTTTTATTTGAATACATTTTAAAATGTAATTTTATTCCTGTGATCAAAGCTAAATTTTCAGCATCATTACTTCAGTACTCAGTGTCATATGATCCTTCAGAAATCATTCTAATATGCTGATTTGCTGTTTAAGAAACATGTATTATTATTATTATTAGAAATATTTAAAACAGTTGAGTAAATTTTTTTCAGGATTCTTTGATGAATAGAAAGATCCAAAGTTCATCATTTATCTGAAATAAAAAGCTTTTGTGACATTATTCACTACGCCATTCAAAATCTTGGAGTCTGTATAATTTTTTGTTTTGGAAAAGAAATTAAATTAATACTTTTATTTAGCAAGGAAGCTTTAAATTAATCAAACGTGATGATAAAGACATTTATAATGTTAAAAAAAGATTTCTATTTCAGATAAATGCTGTTCTTCTGAACTTTCTATTCATCAAAGAAACCTGAACAATTCTACTCGGCTGTTTTCAACATCATAATAATAATAATAATAATAATGATAAATGTTTTTCTGAGCAGCAAATCAGAATATTAGAATGATTTCTGAAGGATCGTGTGACTGGAGTAATGATGTTAAAAATTCAGCTTTGAAATCACAGAAATAAATTACATTTTAAAATATATTCAAATAGAAAAGAGTTATTTTAAATAGTACAAATATTTCAAAATATTACTGTTTTTGCTGTACTTTGGATTAAATAAAAATGCTAGACTGTTAGTGTATGTAGTTCCAGTATGAAGAAACGATAACATTAGACCGTAAGGATACAATAATCTGTCTGTCTGAGGGGTTTCTCTGCCTCATCTTTTCAAGCTGCTGCATCTGCTTGGACTCTCTGTTCCTTGCAAGCTGCGCCTGCTTCAGGTCCTCCTGTACATGAATTTAATAAAATCACAAATGGTTGGAAGCACTGTAGTTCTTAGGTTTTGACCTATGACAACAGCCACATGAAACAGTTACTCAGAATGTGATGCAATGCTGCCCTCATGAGATCATTGGGAAAAGGTCATTTGTATATTTGAACTACAAAATATAAATCCTTTGACCTGAGTGGCTTATATGGAGAAAACCTTACCCTTTTGGTTTTAACAATATTCCCATATGCTTTCAAAGGCTCTATAACTTTCACTTCCAGCCTCTCCACCTGTAAACAATAGTATGTATTTGTATATTAGTGTGAAAACACAAATATGCTTAAGTATATTTACATGGTTTTCAAAACACACTTCTGCTTGTCTGTAGTCCTGAATCTTGGCCAGCTGATCTGCAAAACTCTTCAATCCACATTTCAGGTTGGGCGTCTCTGTATCAGCATAAAGGTTGACCTCTTTAACCAGTAGGTCGGCTTTGTCCCGCAGTCGTGCGGTTTTACGGACGTAGGCAGCAAACAGTTGGCAGAGATCTCCAAAATGCTTCTCTACGCCGGTGATGTTCTCTTGGATCTGCTTGGTCTGGGTGTCTCTGTAATGTGCAACAAAGAAAAATTAAGATTATCTGACTGAGGGATTGTTCAATATAAATTAGACTACAGGTTTTCTCCTATTTGTGACCCAGGACCACAAAACCAGTCTTAAGTCGCTGGGGTATATTTGTAGCAATAGCCAAAAATACATTGTATGGGTCAAAATTATTGATTTTTCTTTTATGCCAAAAATCATTAGGGAATTCAGTAAAGATCATGTTCCAAAAAGATTTTTTGTAAAATGCCTACTATAAATATATCAAAATGTCATTTTTGATTAGTAATATGTTAAGAACTTAATTTGGACAACTTTAAAGGTGATTTTCTCAGTATTTTGATTTTTTTGCACCCTTAGATTTCAGATTTTCAAATAGATGTATCTCGGCCAAATATTGTCCTATCCTAACAAACCATATACCAATAGAAAGCTTATTTATTGAACTTTCATATGATGTATACATCTTAGTTTTGTAAAATTTAACCTTATGACTGGTTTTGTTGTCCAGGGTCACATTTCAGCATGTTTAAAGGGTTATATATCAAATGTATTGTGCAAGAGAGGAACAGTCAGTATTATTATTAACTATAATGATGTATATTCCTTCAGGTAAGTTAAGAGTTATTTAAAAAATACTTTTTTGTTGCAGCCTGTTTTATCTAAAAATTCGAGCAGTGTTTATCTGGTATAATAACTGTAATAAAAAACTAAGCAGACATGTCTTAATAATACACTTTAATTGAGGACAGATCATATGTAGCATCTTTTATCTTGGAAATGTGCAAACGTGCTACTGTTAGCCATTTTACATTTCGGTTACAGATAACGTTAATTATGCCGTTTCCGTTTTCATATATTCATACAAGTTCTGCTTACGCATTTACAGTCGATTACATTATAAAACACGCGTTAGCTGATGAACTACTGCTTGTATCATTTAGCTTAGCTTGCTAGCTAGCTTCCCAAACCGTCATAACAAATCTGGACAACTTTTACCTCGCTCTTGCATCAGGAGTGCGGCTCATGGTTTCTCGCAAACAATATTTGTGTATTAATTAAAAATATAATCTTAGGCGTTATGAATCTGGACGTTTTTTAAAAGCTAAAGAGTTTTGTGTCTATTTTCTGTGCTAATGCTGCAGCAGGATATGCTGTTGGATGAACGCTGTGCCGTTACCATGGAGCTAAAGATGCGCCCTCTACAGGTAAATAAAGGAAAAACTCAACAAAAAAAAATAATTAAATAAAAATGGGTAAATAGTTCAAGTCTAGATAGGCTAATAAAATATCCTAACATTTGTTAAGATTGCATTTTTGCATATGTGACCCTGAACCACAAAACTAGTAATAGGTCTTTTTTTTCATTGAGATTTATACATCATCTGTAAGCTGAATTAATAAGCTTTTTATTGATGTATGGTTTGTTAGGACAATATTTGGCTGAGATACAACTATTTGAAAATCTGCAATCTGAGGGTGCCAAAAAAATGCAAATAATGTACAAAAAAAAAAATCGCTTTTAAAGTTGTCCAAATGAAGTTCTTGCAATGCATAGGCCTATTGCTAACCAAATTTTTTTTATATATATATTTATGGTAGGAAATTTACAAAAAGTCTTCATGGAACATGATCTTTACTTAATATCCTAATGATTTTTGGCATAATTTTGGATAATTTTGACCCATACAATGTATTTTTGGCTACTGGTACAAACATACCCGTGCTACTTAAGACTATATAATATCAAAAAGTGAATAAAAAATAAATGAATTAAAACAGAGGTTGTAAAATCAGCAGACATTTATATTTGTTTTATAATACAATATTTTAATGTTCATTTATATAAGGCATACATCCCGTAATGTGACAATGCTCATTCTTTCAGGTTTTAGAATTTTTAAGCTCAAAGCTCCATATGAAAAACATGGCTATAACCTATCCGCTGGCATTTTTCTCCTCCTTGCATCTTTAATGTATTGCCCTCTGTAAATTAATTTGATCATTTTGTCAATGGTAGTATGAAAGCACAAAATCATCTGCTGGATTTGCATTCCCTTTTCACTATGAATAAAGCAATTTGACTTTAATTCCCCTCTTAACATACACATATGGCATACTTTAGCGATTTTATTGGGTTTGTAACATTGCCAAAAGCAGACTTCATGATCATTGAAAGTAATGGGAATTCATTGTGATGCGCTCATGAATGTCACCAGCTGCTGTGTCTGCGCCTCTGTGGAGAATGTCCAAAAACCTTCATTATCATGCTTAATCATCCATGGAATTGATCCCACTGTAACAGATTGCCTGTGTAAAACACATTGCGTTTAGCTGTGTGCACTGTGCATTGAGTCCTATTTAGAAAGTCGAAAGCCTTAAAATGGTCACTTACATTGTTTTTAATCACTGGCTGTTTACACGGACAATAATATCCTGCTTTGTTCAAATTCTGACTGTAAATGTTATGTAAACACATTAACCTGAATGTCTAAAGATAATATTTTGTGTTTTAGAAATCAGAATCTATGAGATGGAATGTAATGCTTGTAATTTTAGGCATGTAAAATCATGTGGCCAGCTGTACATTCAGCTGAACATTCATTTCTGAACATGTCCAAGTGTAGCATAGGTAAAAATAGCCTAGCGAAATAGTTTAACCACATTTGCAGGTATAGCGGTTTTGCACTTACGTCACTTACGATTTGATAAGTTACCCTTATGCATGGCCATATTGGAGATACTCGGATGTAAACAACAGCATGGATTACACAGTTAATGTACTGGATGCGTTGTTCTGCTAATTTATGCTGTCTAAACCACAGAAAAAATGTGTGGAAGCTGCTAAATCATATAGAGAAGGACTAAGTAAGCAGGAAAAGGCGCACTATTGTGACAAACTAAAGTTAATAGTAAGTGAAGATACGTACAAGCAGTATTAATTAAGATATCAGCCTAATATTTCACCTACCTGACCGGAAATGAGAAGAACAAACATGAATGTTGTCAAGATTCTTGCCCTGAAAATCCTGGTTCAGTTTGGCCAACCACAAATGGCCAACCTTTTGTTCCTCAGACAATTTTTTTGCACTCTTCTCCTTGATTTGTTTTAACTTTTGGCAGTCTATAGTACTCCAATGTTTTTCCCGGTCTGACCGATTATACAGCCCAAAACATGACAGTAATTGACCATTCTCAGCAGCTATAATCAACAAAATATGCAAGTTTACGTTCAGTACTGCTAATATGGCTGATTGGATGATGTGTTGGTTCTTTTCAAGGAATCGTTCGAATAGATCCGAATTCACAAAAGTCATCCTCAGATTGAATCTATTGAAGTGATTCCAGCGTGAATGACTCATTTATCAGAATCAACTGGGCAGTTCTCCAAAATGTATATGAACTGTATAGGTACTTTTAAGTATTGTCTACTTGACAAAAGTAATTCACTCTTCCATCAAGTGTTATTAACTGTGTTTCCAAGTGACATCCAGCACAATTGTACGAACACATATTCAGGTAAGTGACAACACGTGTAGCTACTGCTAAGTAAAAGCATTAATGAGGAGCTGTGTCACAAAATACATTATCAAAGAGTTTATGGAAGAAACTTGTGCTAATATTCATGCCTTTAACTCTTTAACTCAAAACTATAATTTTATTAGGAAATTTTTTTTGTAGCTATAGCGTTTGCTAGCAAACAACGGTAATTCAGCTGTCAAAGTCTAGCTATTGAACATTTCTGAAGTGTTGCTGAGATTTAATTAAAAAAAAAAAATGTTAAAATGACCTTCATGGTCTTCATTTGTTACTGGCCTGGCATTTAGCAATTGAGCGAGCTCATGAGTGATTTTGTTAAGGACATGAATGAGAATAAATGAATGTGTTGATTAAATTATTGTCCAAATTACTAGAATGCACGTAGTAAATGAGGGAGAATCAGTATTCACAAAATAAATTGTACACTTAGAATATGCTGATTACGTGTATGCAAAAATGCTTGAATAGGCGTGAAGAATAAAAAATGTGAATGAATTATTGCGTGTTAGAAAAGGATGCTTATTGTATGAAAACACAGCGACAGCATTTTAGTCACAAAAGCTAGTCCATGGCATTTTAAGAAATAATGCAGACGATGAACCACTTATAGAAATGTAGTTTAGTAAATGCAGTGCACTGCAGTAACATCTGTTTCCCGCTAGATGGCAGCCAATATCTTTCTTGCGGCACTCATAATTCTGCTTGCATTAACTTGCTCTTTAACTTAGACTTGAAGTGTCTCTTTCTATAGGATACATATATGTAGGTTACATACAAGGTCTGCAATGACTTGTAAGTGACTATTTCGGTATGACTGCATGGAATAAATAAAATGGGATTAGATTGCAGTCAGCATTGTAGATATGAAGTGTGCAGAACTGCTTATGATGCATTCACATGAAGCGAGGAATGAGCAGATGTTCAGAGCACAGCTTTCTTCTTCTCCTTTCCCCTTAGATCTTCAGTCTTCACCTTGTGGAAGTTGCCCTCAGCCCAAAAATACTGCATTGTTTGTCTGGTGTATTCATTTGTTCTGGAAGATTGTGTCCTCTTAGAGACACAGTCTGACTTTCTTAAGGAACAGATGGTGTTATTACAAAAACACCAATTAGCGGGAAGTGGGTTGCATCAACACAGCTCTCTGAGCTTCGAGTTGGTGGCCGTCTGTGCCGCGCTGACAGGTTATGTCAGAAAGAAGTGTTCCCGCTGAACAGATTGGGAATGACATATGTCAGGAGCCTTCGCTGTCTGGGGCCCGGCGAGAGAGGTATCGGGGCCTTTGAGCATTGCTCCTCTTGCCTGCAGGTGAGACCTCATCAGTGTTGTGCTCTCTAAGGGTGTCAAGTCATCTCTACGGTCCCTGCACCCCACCAATCACCGGCAGCAGTGTGTCCGCACGCCTGCCTGCTTCTGTCATTATGTGCTCTGTGGTGTCTGTCAGCAGCTACATGAAATTAGAGCAAAACCTTCTGCTGATTACTACTTCATTCTGCTCTCATTTAAAATGCACGGCCCACCTTATGCTGATGCTTTCGGCCTGCGTGATGTCAATTTATCTAGAAGAATGCAATAGTTTCATTAACATGCAAACAATACCCTCTGAGAAATCATTTCATCATTGTGTATATTTAAATCTGGCTCATATTCTGATTGCATATCGCTCCCAAGGTATCTTCTTTTGCATGTTTAAAAGTGAATCTTTAAAGCCTGTTGTGTGGCTTACTTAGATCTGAAAAGGATCTACATAATATAGAGACGCATCCTCACAAACTCAAAACGGGAGACCGGGAGACAGTTGACAGACTCCCCATTTTTGAAAATTAAATTTAAAGGCATGACTATAAAAATGCTGATGGACAGCAGGAAGAAAGATTTTTTCAAATGTTAAAATATATACTGTAAAAAATTTGCGTTATTTTTATTTTTAAAAATGCTACAGTAAAAACCTATTAATTGGTTAAGGGTAAGTTCCCTTACTATGTATGGTGAAAAACTGTAATGGACATTTAATGTAATTTTATGGTAAATACAGTTTTTTGGAAGTAAAAAAGAATGTATAATTTACAGTAAAAAAAAAAACAAAAAAACCGTAAACTGACATTCCCAGAATTCTCTGTTACATTTGACATTTGATGTTTTTTTATTGAAACTAGGGCTGCAACTAACGATTATTTTGATAATCGATTAGTTGGTCGATTATTTTTTGAATAATCGATTAGTTGGCTTAAATCCCAATTGTTTTTTATTTTATTGACAAAAATGACAATATTCCACATCCTGCCCAATGTCCTTCAAACAAACGTGTCAACTGAATGTTATGAAAACAGTGCTTAATTTATTAGACCACTGGTTGTAATAAAGAGAAAAGACAAATATCTGAAGAAAAACACTATAAAGCGCTTGACTATTTTTTTCATAGATAACTGCAATAATTATAGCATTAGAAATAGCCTACTGTTACTAAAAAGCTTATTGCATATTGGAGGACTAACCAATACAGAAAGCTAAAAAATGATTTTGGTAATAGTTTGGAGCAGCAGCACCTTAAATAAATAAATAACCTTAAATAAATTTTATTAAATTTGCTAAACGCTGTATAAAGTGAACAAAGTTTAAATCTCTACATTAAAAATGAAAAGACTTGCCTAATACAGATAATAAAGACGAATAAAAACAAACTCAGTGTTAACCAACAGGTGAGAAGAATGTTCTGCAGGAACACGCGTTCACTTTGATCAAAGTCACGTTTACTGTAATTTCTTTATATAAAAGGTGGCTAGGAAGCATCTGATATTTATAAATCAGATAATTACATGCTATTATCCCTTTACAGTTCCTACTCTCCATACATATGTGCACTACATGTTTTCTTTTAAACCTAAATTTAACATTCAACGACTTATTTCAGCACAATTAATGTTTTTGCACTGAGTATTAATTGTCTCCCTCTCTGTGTTCCGGCTATCTGACACGCTCATTCAGTAAAGATTTAAACTTAACACAGACTGTCAGGATGGACTTTTATGCAAAAATGGAGATGCTTTTGTGAATTTGTGCGATCTACAGATAAGGATAGGACCTTAAACTGAAAGTTTTCATGCTGAGGATGCAAACAGATCTGTCAAAGCGCCTCACAGGTTGCTTTTTACGCTATTAGCTTCAAGTTTAAAATAAGGTATTCTCATGTTTTGGGCAGCTTGGATCACGTAACTCTCCTGCAGCATCTCATTCTGTTTCCTCCACTATTTTTAGATGCATTTTGTCCATAGAAATGCATCATTCAGTGCTGTAATTTGACATGACCCTCTGAAGTTGTATGTGTACCGTGGGCGGACTCGATTAATCGATAATGAGAATCGTTGTCGATGATTTTCATTATTGATAATAATCGATTTTATCGATTAGTTGTTGCAGCCCTGTTGTTAGGATATGACAATATTCGGCTGAGATGCAACTATTTGAAAATCTGGAATCTGAGGTAAAAAAATTCTAAATATTGAGAAAATTGCCTTTAAAGTAGTCCAAATGAAGTCCTTAGCAATGCATATTACTAATCCAAAATTAAGTTTTGATATATTTAGAGTAGGACATTTACAAAATATCTTCATGGAACATGATCTTTGCCTAATATCCTAATGTTTTACCATAAAAGGAAAATGTATAATTTTGACCCATACAATGTATTATTGGCTATTCGATATACCAGTGCAAATTATGACTGGATGTGGTCCAGGGTCACATATCAGTTAATATTTTAAATTTGTGAATCAATGTGAATTGCTAGTAGGCTGATTCATATGTGAGAAACTGAGCATTTGTTTACAAAACTCTTGCATTCTCTCATGAAACTTTTGCATTCCCTCAAGATATTTTGCGTCCACTTGCAAAAACTTTTATCATATTATCACTTTATTATCACTCATATTATCACTTTACAGTGGTTCACAAAACTTTTGCATTCTCTCACAAAATGATTGCATTCCCCCGAGATATTTTGTTTACTCACAAAAGCATTACAATATAGTTTTTCCTCCTATCTCACTTTATTTTGCATTTGCTCACATACATCTTGTGAGAGAAAGCAGAAGTTTTGCAAGTGACTGCAAAGTTTCTCGGGGGAACGCAAAACTTTTGCTTTAAGCTAAATTTAACACTTTTTTTAAGGGCCAATTCTCACTATTGACTAGTTGCTTATTAACATGAATATTATATCATATTGGTTGTTTATTAGATCCCTTAAGGCGAGACACTGCAGTTGAATAGGGTAAAAAAAATATCACCTTACTTACCCAGTTGATTGATTACATTGATAATTGCAAACATTTTTTGTATTACAAGTGTTTTAAAATAGTAGGTTTAAATATGCAAATGAGACATTATTTAAAGAAATATGCACTAATTTGCATACATTTCTAGTACAAAAATCTAAACACAGGATGAAGTCAGTTTCAAAATTCTTGTACATTTTTTTTTACATATTACAGTCAAAAGTTTTTACAGAGGGGATTTTGGGTATCTCATATTGTCACTCCATAATTTAGAAAAAAACTTAGAACAGACTGGAAACACTATATTTTTTTTTTACCATTTTTTTGGGGAATAAAATGTTGTATAAAATCAAGACAATCATATATGAACAAATCCCTCGGTAAAAACCTTCAGGATATAGTCAGGAATAAAAATTAAAGAAAAAACTCATTTTGAGAAAACAGCCTTTAAAAATATATTGTAATTGAAATCTATTGACACAAATAGATAAAGTGCTGTAAAATAAACACTTAACAGTGTTTTTTGGATGTTTTCTTTCCACTAGTCTGAAAAAACACTGTATGAAAAACCAAAAAGCCCAAAGTCTCATACTTGATAAGTGCGTGAAAAAACAGCATTTTTGCCTGCAGTGTCAATACCTAAACTTAAAACTTAGTTTATTGAGGGAAAACTTTTAGTAAAAGCAATTATGCATTTTTCAAAAATGTCAGATTGATTTAACATTCATGAACAAAATTTATTTTGTTCCCTAACTGAGAAAAGTGATCATAATTGAATTTTAGTTTGGAGGGTTTACAACAGATTTCTCAAAATCATCCTTAAGACTTAAGCAGTATATTTTTCACTGTTTGTTCTTGTTAGTTAAAGGGGCTATATGCAACTTTTTCCCCAAAATAAACGTAACAATAGCCTTTTTATTTGACGATTTATGACTCAAACATCTCCTGATGAGCATACTGACACCTTGTCAGCTCACAGTGGGTGCACCTATAAACCTGTATCCTATTTTTCCTATTTTCTGTAGGGTCGGATTTTTCGCGCGCTGTCTGCGGATGTGACGTCAAGCGCGTTCATGTTAAACGTTTCAGATGACTCTGCCACCACCGCTAGTCAGCAATACGCCTTATTCAGCCCGCTGCCATTTTGAATCGAAAACGAGGCTGTGAGGGATAGCAGTCCAGCAGCGGCCACTGTGGCGCATTGTTGCGTACCGGGATGTAGATCGTATAGCCGTAAAATAATAGGTCATTTCACATTTTTCCACAGGAAAAAGAGCTCCAGAAAACATGGATTGATCGACAGGACATATAACCTCACTTTCAGGTAACAATATTGCATTTAAGAAAATGACTGTGGAAACTAGCCGGTTGGCTAATTGCTAATTTATAATGCGAGCATGTTTATCTTCCTTTAAACGTTTACGCAGAGCTAACATGTTATGTACTACTACAACAACTAAACTAAATATCTCCATTTTGTATAGATTACAAAGAACACAAACGTGCTCAACATTTTACTCAGGATTGTTTTTCAAAAACACTGACTGGAATTAGGACGCTTGAGGAGGGTTCAGCTCCGTCTGTGTTTACCTGGACTCTAAGACCTCACGAAAAGAAAACCTTGCGATTGTAAATGAAAAAGATATTCTTTTTAAATGATGTTTTAAAGATTAACATGTTTAATAGTTTGTGTTAAGAGCCTGCAGTTAGATCGTAAGCCTCTTTCAGACAACATGTTAAGTCATACAAAAAACAGTGGGTTGAAAGTTTATTTTTATGCAAAGCGATCAAAAGATAACATTTATTTATTAGTTTGCCATGTAGTGTTTGATGTCAACCCCTTTTAAAATCGCAAAATGATATTCAGAACATTATTTTTTTGTTTCTGTCTTGCTTTAGACAAGGAAAATGTCATGTTTATCGTAATTTCATAATAAAGGTCGGGAAGACGCTTATGACCTAGCTGCAGGCTCTTAACACAAACCATTAAGCATTTTAATCTATATAACATCATTTGAAAAACTCTGTGTAAGCGTTTAAAGGAAGATAAACATGCTCCCATTAGAAATTAGCAGTCTTTCCACAGTCATTTTCTCAAAAAAATGCAATCTTGTTACCTGAAAGTTAGGTTATATGTCCTGTCGAACAATCCACGTTTTCTGGAGCTCTTTGTCCTGTGGAAAAATGTGAAATGACCTATTATTTTACGGCTATACGATCTACATCCCGGTACGCAACAATGCGCCACAGTGGGCGCTGCTGGACTACTATCCCCCACAGCCTCGTTTTCGATTCAAAATGGCAGCGGGCTGAATAAGGCGTATAGGCTCTATGCACGCGTACTTCCGCGTTTGACGCAAGGCTGCTATTCCGTTTCCGGTTGGAGAGGTTTGAAGCGGAGAAAAACGCGATTATGGCAGAGTCGACGAATTTTACTCGGTGTTTGCAAGAGTTGCCCAAATGTACAATCACTGATGTGCAGTACAACGCCACAGAGCAAACTTGAGAAAGGTTTCAAGTTTTATGTGTCTTCGTATCTGTGCAATTATGAAGGTAAATTCAGCTAACCTGAACCGCCTGAACTGAACTTCTATTATTTTTTTACGATTCGTCCAGCAGCAGGCGTGTTTGTAATTTTGTCTGAAAGTGTGAGGTAAAATCAGGGCCACAAATGAGATTTCAGTGAAAGCTCACTGCTACCGCTCTATGAGGAAAGCAGAGACTCCACACCAACTGAGAGTAGAGTAGCTTAAAAGTGACGTTCAAAGTTCTGTTGGACATGTTCAGTCCAGTTCAGTTTTTACTTTTCTAACGTTACCACTGTTCAGCTTGGATAACCACAGCTGTTATCTTAGCTAGTATGGATGATTATTGTACAAAATAATAAGAATAAAAAATGTAATGCAGTTCTACGACAGATGAATAGCACTGCATTATCACTGCTAATTATAGCTGAAACAGTGGTAATGGAGATACAAGGCGGCAAAGTTGGTTTTATAATCCCACATTCTTTAGGAAACGTGTGGAAACTTAGAAAAGTGTTAAATTTAGCAGATGCTGTACACTGCGGCACACAGCAGTGGTGGCTAGAGGGGCTGTCCTCCCGTCTTTGAAAAGATACTTTAATACGTTTAGATGTCATTTTATATGTTTATTTAATATAATAAAGCAAATAAGCATCAACAAAATGAGTGGAGTCTGTTTTGTGACTAACGTTACCGTAGTATAGAAGACAATACAAGTTATTAGAAAAAATAGTACACAGCACTCTACAATCGCGCCGGAACGGAAGTAATCCAGCATCCTTATATTCCACCGGAAGTACGTCATTCACCGCCGTGCATACAGCCTATTAGCCTATTATTGCAAACAAACTTAGTTTCTCAAACAATATATGTATTTGACTGTTCTTACCTCTGTAAACATAATGTTGATTTCTTTGCAGCAGATGACTTGCGAAGTTTGCACGTACGAGCGCGCGCTGTGAGAGCGAGCAGAAAGGAAGAGCAGTTCCGTTTTTTGGCCACAGGTGTCAGTCGCGAGTTTAAATTTCAGAAAATTGCATATAGCCCCTTTAATACATTAACTAATACTAAATACTAAATGACACCTTATTATAAAGTGTTACTAATATAAACATTTTACTCATATTTAGAGACAGAGAATATTAAAATTCTATTTAATATTTACAGTTGAAGTCAAAAGTTTACATACACCTTGTAGAATCTACAAAATTTTAATTATTTTACCAAAAAAGAGATCATACAAAATGCATGTTTTTTTTATTGAGTACTGACCTGAATAAGATATTTCACATAAAAGACATCTACTTACAGTGCCAAGAGAAAATAATAGTTGAATTTATAAAAATGACTCCGTTCAAAAGTTTAAATACACTTGATACTGTTCTGATTCAGCTGTGTTTTTTGTTTGTTTGTTTGTTTTGTTCATGAGTCCCTTGTTTGTCCTGAACAGTTAAACTGCCTGCTGTTCTTCAGAAAAATCCTTCAGGTCCCACAAATTCTTTGGTTTTTCAGCATTTTTGTGTATTTGAACCCTTTCCAACAATGACTGTATGATTTTAAGATCCACACTGAGGACAACTCACATGCATTAAGAGCCGGGAGCCTTGATAACTTTTTGAAATTGAGGATTAGGGTAAATTTACTTATTTTGTCTTCTGGGAAACATATAAATACTCTTTGTAGCTTCTGAAGGGCAGTACTAAATAAAAAAAATATAAGACATATTGCAAAATAAGAAAAATGTACACATCTTCATTCTGTTCAAAAGTTTTCACCCCCGGCTCTTAATGCATAATTTTTCCTTCTGGAGCATCAGTGAGAATTTGAACCTTCTGTAATAGTTGCATATGAGTCCCTCAGTTGTCCTCAGTGTGAAAAGATGGATCCCAAAATCATACATGTATTGTTGGAAAGGATTCAAATACACAAAAATGCTGAAAAACCAAAGAATTTGTGGGTCCTGAAGGATTTTTCTGAAGAACAGCGGCAGTTTAACTGTTCAGGACAAACAAGCTGTGGGTCATTCAGGTAACAACACAATATTAAGAATGAAGTGTATGTAGACTTTTGAACAGGGCCATTTTTATAAATTCATCTGTTATGTTGTCTTGTGGACTATATATAAATGTACTTTTTAATGTGAAATATCTAATTCAGTTTGCAGTACTAAATAAAAAATAACATGCATTTTGTATGACCCCTTTGTTTTATTAAAAATAAAGGTGTATGTAAACTTTTGACTTCAACTGTATATGATAACTATTGATATTTAATATTTATTTGATGTATTGCTGATAAATGGTCGGTAGTACAATTTATAGCATTTCTTCTAAATAAATTAATTAATTAAAAAAAACTAAATCCAGTCATTAATATGCTACAAATGAATTTAGGCATCACAACATTACGCAAAATGGATATTCATTTTGAGATTTGGTTGAGATTACATTTAACAGTCTTAATTACTGTTTTCAAAGATGAACTTTAAATAAACATTAGAAGAGCTAAATGTGAAAATAAAGAAATCATTAACAAAAACACAGATACTGACAAATTGAAATAAAATCTCTAATATAGGCTGAAATAAAATCTGATAGCAATAACGGATATGGTGCCAAAAAGTTCTTCACCCCTACAAATATGAAAACATTTTGAAAGTTTTAACTAAATGCATGGATTTAACCGGATGGCTCAAATGTATCAAATACCGTAAAGAGGGCAATTCTCCAATGTAACCAACCTTCGAAGTCAGCCTTTATCGGAAAGCATTTGGTAAGGGCGACGGACAATCGAACCAGTGTCGCCCTGTTATTATACAGACATCAATTATTGGAATAATGGGGTGAGTGTGCGTCTCAGGAGACCAAACGCTGTCTATCAGGCACGGACACTTCTTAATGATTAATGCTGGAAGTTACTCCATGAACTCCAACTGCATACCCATGGGGCTTAGAAGCCTCACAAAATGACCAGTTTTATTGCAGTGCTGAGAATCAATTATGCTAACAGATTCTAACGAATGCACTTCAGGGAAACAAAGCTGCACTCTTGGCGATTTTCTCCATTTGCATATTGATGACATAAGGACGGTTTTTGCAATGCAAAAGAGAAATACAGCGAAAATTATGTGTCTCAAGTTGACTTATAAAAAAACACCTTCGATCTATTGCTCATGCCACTGTAGCTCACACACACACACACACGCACATTAAACCACACAGGACTGTGCAGTGTTTCTGCAGTCTGAAGTCATCCTCAATTAGCCGGTAAAGCAAGAAGTTCTGGAAGCACTCCAAAATGGCCTCTCTAGGGAAGTGATAGATATTGTGTGTTTAGGAGGGGCAGTCTATTACAGCTAAGAGGTTAACGTGCAGTAAAGATGTACTCAGCTGTTTGCGTCTGTGCGATGGCCACAGTCTGGCAGCAGCACCGGCTCGGAGATGCATTAAGGTAAAAATGCTGGGTGGGGAATCTGGCTTATAGGATGCCCAGCACAATAAAGATTGCTATTAATATTAAATGTGGGATAAATAAATTATACATGCATGACACTTCTGTGAAGTGCGCTTAAAGGTACAATCAATTTTAAAGGTAAGAGGAGAATTACATGGCAGATTCAAATCTGTGCACTTGTTAATTTATCTGCACATTTATGTTCTTAGTAGGCACTTTCTTACCCAAGCTACTTACAGTAACGTACACACATCACACAAGTGCCAATTATCAGGACAGGAAGCTAAGATCACATGATACCGTATTTGTCATGTTATGTCACAAAAGCCATGAAGCACTATTACATGCATGCTGCTATATACAAATGACTGGGGCTAATTGTCACATACTGGGAAGCTGTCACAAGGGTGGTATGTAAAGTTAATAATCTTTGTTAATGTTAGTTGATAAAAATAAAGTCGTTTATTGTTAGTTCATGTTAGTTCGCAGAGCATTAACTAATGTTAACAAATACAATTTGTGATTTTAATAATGCATTAGTAAACGCTGAAATTAACATTAACACGTTTAACTAATATTAACTAATGAACCTTATTGTAAAGTGTTAACCATTTTTTTATGTGTTGTTATGTATTGACATTTTTACTTAAGAATCAAAAGGACGTGGATTTACATTATATCATAATCCATTCTTCAAACCTCTTATCCTCTATAGGATCGCAGGGCATTATATCATATTACGCTTTATCTTACATTTCATTACTGCTTGATAATTAGTGTAGTAAAATTCAGCAAAAATTCAGATTCGTTCAGTAAAACCATTATAAGCAGATGTGATTCTCCATATCTTCACGTGGGGGTATGGTTGCGTTTTTTGCGGCTCTCCACAGAAAGACTGGAGGGAGATGGGGGTCCCAATGAAACCCATCTTTTATTTTCTAATTAAAATCCTCCACTTTTTGCTCAGGCGCTCCACAACACCTCGACGGAGAGGGGAATTCATGATGTATTGCTGCCTTGCAAATAAAAACGGATCCATCACCTCCACCAGCCATAACCCAGATGGCCAGAAAATTGGCTTTGTGTAGAGATGTGGATTCAGGCATGAATATTAATAGAAGACAGATGTAAACGCATATTAATATCCTTTCACATTTAGGACAGCCTGAAAATTATAGTGCACTCACTTGGGGGAGAGGAAAGGTTGCATCTGGAAAAAAAAAAGTGTTTTGTTTTTTCCTTTTCATTTTTCTGATATGATGCCAGTATTTTGCTGTGCATGTTTGTGTAGCCCAAATGTGATATTTTGTCATCTAATGCTGTCATACATGACGTATCCTAACACAGAGGTTAGAATTATCAGACAATATGATAGACTTACTTTAAATGCAGTATTTCTCATGTTTGCAGCCTCCTGTCTGAATTAAATGGAGAGAAGCATCAGACACAGACACAAAGGCAGATGGTAAGGTAATGTGATACTGTTTTTGGAAACAAAAGTTATTGCTACATTATGCATGTACCATTTGCATGTGCTTTCCCTAAAGAAAAGAGAGTACTTAAACGATTTTGATACACAATGTGGCCAAAAGTATGAACATTTAATTATAGCATCCACTCTTTTGGGAATGCTTTGTTAGAACATGGCAGCAGGGTTTGTTCACTTTTAGCATTTTAAAATTAGTGTTTGAGTGCGAAAACAACAATAGAAAGTCACCAGACGAATAAAATGAGTTTTATATTACTATGTTGATAAACAGGGGCTGATTTGAGTTTTGCATCACCATTAGATGGCAGTAGTGCTCCTCCTAAAACAGATTTTGGTCACTGAGAGGTCTATTCTTGTTTTTCTGTTCTTTCGCATCTTGCAACTTTTGTCTTCATTTTTATTGGCATAGAATTATTATAGCTAAAACTGCTTAAATATGCTGTATTTAAAAGGAAAGTGTATTTAAAATCATCGTATCATCATATATTCATCCTCACATTTTTCTAAACC
Organism: Garra rufa; assembly: GCF_049309525.1. Taxonomy (NCBI): domain Eukaryota; kingdom Metazoa; phylum Chordata; class Actinopteri; order Cypriniformes; family Cyprinidae; genus Garra; species Garra rufa. Next base: position 3,963,966 of record NC_133377.1, on the reverse strand, counting down.
TGTGCTTTCTCTTCTGTGGAACAGAACAGAACAGGACTGTCAAAATGTGAAAATAGCAGCTTTTAATCATTTTTGTTGGTCTATCCCACTTAAAATCACATGACATTCTTGCCATTAACAGTCTGGCCCTAATTTTGTGTGTGTGTGTGTGTGTGTGTGTGTGTGTGTGTGTGTGTGTGTGTGTTTAATAAGCCCTTCCATTCGGACATAGAGCACAAAAATTGGGATGAAAAGTCGGTTCATGCTTCATTAGTGTGTAGTCTAAATGTGTTCTCCTTGTATATGATCTTCAGCGCCGTTCAAATGAATGTCTGTATTACAAGTGTGAATTTAAAGGTGTGAAGACAATAAATAGTGTTAAATGGACATTAATGGTAATGATGGAGTGTGAATATTGACTGGTGGCAGAGTGAACATGGCAGGTCTGCGGTATCAAGACAATTTAACTCCCACCTTCAGATGAACCAGAAGGCTCAATAAAACCCAATTAAGCAACTAGCCCCCCATTTCCTCGGCAGTTTTACGAGCACATTTACATCATGGTGCCCATGAGACTGAGGTCGCAGTGAGAGGCTACTTCAGGGAAGCTGTTATGGTCAGTGTGCTGTATCATAAACATAAGAAATTACTGCGTTTCTTTGTGTGTGTGTGTGCGGTTATGAGAGGGTTTTAGCCTAAATGTAAATTTCTGTGCTTAAAAATACAGTTGAAGTCAAAAGTTTACATACACCTTGCAGAATCTGCAAAATGTTAATTATTTTACCAAAATAAGAAGGATACAAAATGCATGTTATGACCTGAATAAGATTTTTCACATAAAAGAAGTTTACATTTAGTCCACAGGAGAAAATAATAGTAATTTATAAAAATGACCCTATTCAAAAGTTTACACCCCCTTGATTGTTAATACTGTGTTGTTACCTGAATGATCCACCGCTGTGTTTATTTTGTTTAGTGATAGTTGTCCATAAGTCCCTTGTTTGTCTTATTTTGTCTTCTAAGAAACATGTATCTTCTGTAGCTTCTGAAGGTCAGTACTACATGGGAAAAAATATATTTAGGCAAAGTAAGAAAAATGTACACATCTTCATTCTGTTCAAAAGTGTACACCCCTGGCTCTTAGTGCATTGTGTTTCCTTCAGTTCATTTGATCAAGTTTTTGCATTGCCTTTCTTCTGATCCTAACATTAGGAAACAGTGGATGAACTTCATTTTTAATAAAGTTCCAGTCCACGTCAGTAAGAACTTGGTCCTTTGTTTACTTAAAGGAGTAGTTCACTTCCAGAATTTACATTTACAGATAATGTGTCATCCAAGACGTTCATGTCTTTCTTTCTTCAGTCGTAAAGAAATTGTTTTTTTGAGGAAAATATTTTAGGACTTCTCTCCGTATAGTGTACTTCTATGGTGCCCCCAAGTTTGAACTTATAAAATGCAGTTTAAATGCAGCTTCAAAGGGCTTTAAATGATCCCAGCCGAGGAAAAAGAGTCTTATAGTGAAACGATATTTTCTAAAAAAATTTACAATTTATATACTTGCATATACAATTGCATGTTCACCTTTTAAACACTTTTTTGGTACTTCTGCATTGACGCAGAGCTAGACAAGACATGCGTTTGGAGTAAAATGTATATAAATTGTACATTTTTTAGAAAATAACCAATTGTTTTGCTAGATAAGACCCTTCTTTTCTTTGGCTGGGATCATTTAGAGCCCTTTGAAGCTGAATTTAAATTGCATTTTGGAGGTTCAAACTCGCGGGCACCATGGAAGTACACTAAATGGAGAGAAATCCCTAAATTTTTACTCAGAAAACATAATTTCTTATCGACATGATATTCAAGACATGAATATCTTGGATGAGTAAATTATCGGTAAATTTTTGTTCTAAAAGTAAACTATTGTTTTCCATCAAGGCACAATTCGAGCAGAATTTCAGAAAGATTGAAACTAAAAGACAATGCTGTGCCGACTATATTGAATCTGACAGTAAGTGTGAGTAACTGTTTTTATTATGTGCTCACCATTGCTTTGTCTGTTATTACAGATTGTTTGATATGTACTTACTGAGTATTTATGTGTTTTTGAAATCACAGCAGCGTCCATCTGTGAAGGATGTAGTCTGTCAAACATGTACAACTGTTAGCCAGTCATAGTCAAAACAGGACAGAAAATAGCCTATTCCTACTAAATTATGTTTTTTTGATGAAAAATTCTTGATAACATCCTAAGTGGACCTAAGAGAACAAGAAAATAATAAAAAAAGGCAGTTCATGACTCCTTTAAATGTCAATAAATGCATGATATTTCCAAAGTCTGTGAGTAATCGTGTTAAAATAATTTGTGATCTCAACATTAACCAAAACAACGGTCAATATTTGATTTTTTTCTATTTCATGTTAACTTAAATCTTGTTTTTCTAAACTGTTCACAAAAAGAACTGACTTATAAAAGTCATTTGCATGTGAATAAGGCTGGCCATGCTCTATGTTTGTGTTTGTAGCCCACATAAGTGTAGATTGAATGATCATCAGTCTTGGGATCTTAAACATCTCTCTTGAAATTCTTCAAACGAAGATCACAATTAATCAAAAAAATCGATATTTGAACTTGGCCTATAAAGGCCATTATGGAATTATAATTGAACTGCATTATAATTGCAAAGTGTATTGTGACATTGAGCTCATTTGTGCTGTCAGGGTGTTTTGATATGCTGGGTCATCAATACACCACAGTGACTTAATCAATTTAATCAGAGAAGATGCGTTTGAGACATAATTAGGGATGATCCTTTGTGCTTCCACTTCTTGGTATGCTTTGGAAAATGTTTTGGGCTTGAGGCTTTGTTGTAACATTTTCAGTTTGAATATGAAAATTCAAAAGTAGACAGCAAGAGATGGCATGCTTTTGTAACTATGCATCAAACTGGGGAAAAAAGAGGACAAAAGATTGCATCTATCACAATTTTCCTAAATCTCAATCCCATTTTTGTAGTCCTAAACCCATCTAGAAAGCAGGAAGCTTACCTCCAGTGGCCCTGTTGTTGCATTGAAACACAATTCATCTTTCATGGCTTGGCGTTTGTGAAATATGTATGTGCTGTAGCACAAAGACATGCTTGCTGAAGTGCCCATCTAATATGCATTACATACAATCTGACAAATAGCTCTTAGGGTGAGATTGCATCCCGGTCCTTGCTAACAGAGCCCACAGCTGGACAATGTCTGGATAAATTACACGAGTGAATAGCTTAGTGACCCACATTTTCATATGATTTTTTTTGGCTGAGGAAATGTAAAGGAATATACTGGAGCACAGTGGCAGCGGATGAATGATCATCAAAACAATTTACAGTGAAAACCTTGAATTGGCCAAGTGCTTGCTGACAAATCCCGAACAGAAGAAAAACATAACTCCAAGTATTACAAGCAGGTCTTTCTTTCATATTTACAGACCCTTTTACTGCCGGCAGAAAGGCAGAGAAAGAATAGAGATGTGGTGTGCGCCTGATTGTAGATCTTAATGACAGAATGGCTCACCATGCCTTTGCCCCAGTGCTGGGCACACACAGTACGATTGCTAGTCATACGCCTGGCACAGACGGCAGCAGAGATGGCTGGCTTGTGAGCCACTCTCATAAAGGCAATCTGTCTCAGGCTCCCATAATCACCATCTGTCATTCCCCTGAATCAATAGAAATGACAAACGAGGACCAGAAGCCCTGCTGACAGGCACAGAGGGCAGAGTGCTGGACAAAGCTCTTTGGATCTTCAGGGGTGGATCTCGCATTAGAGCAGGTCAACATCACTGCATTCCTCTTGGGTCCTCAGACCTGCTGAACTCTGGAGGCCTTTATGACTCAATTCAGGGTAATTAGTTTAGTGTTGATGATTTGGGGGTATTTCGGGGTCAAAGCAAATCAAGTTGGGGTTGAATGTGTTTTGTAAAGGTGTTTCTTCAACTTCAGGCTCTTTTGTGTTGTAGTGATTGGTGTTCATTAAATGAAAATGAACAGATTGCAGAAGTTTGTTTTTACTTGGCATTGTGCCAATGACACTAAGGTCATGGGATTGATTCCCAGGGAAAGCAAGAACTGAAAACAATGTATGTCTTGAATGCAGTATATGTCGCTTCGTATACATGCATCTGCCAAATGCATAAATGTAAATGAAAATGCATTGCTTTATTATTTTATAAAATGCATTATTTGAGTGTGATGTTGGTCTTGGAAATGTGTTACCATACAAGCTGCCTTGCATGCATAAACATTCATTGTTTAACCATTGTTCCAGACATTTAGTCAGAAGAAATATAAATTAAATGTTTAAAATGGTGATATGTTTTAAATGTAAACATTTATTAGCAAACATTATACATTTGTTATCAGTGATATGTCATGTTAAAGGGAGAGTTTACCCAAAAAGGGAAAATTCTGTCATTAATTTCTCACCCTCATGTTTTTCCAAACCTGTAAGACCTTTGCTCATCTTCAGAACACAAATTAATATATTTTTATTTAAATCCAATGCATAGCCAGCAACACAACTACCACATTTAAGGCCCAGAAAGGTAGTAAAAACATTATTAAATAGTCCATGTGACATCAGTGGTTCAACCGCAATGTTATAAAGTTACGAGAATACCTTTTGGGCCAGATTTACTAACAGTGCAAACCATTTTTTGGCATTAAAATAGTACTGTCAGGATTTACTAAAGATGCGCAGTGAAGAATTAGCGCTGGAAACGGTTATTTTTGTACCTGACCTTATTGAATATGCGCCAAATATGAGACATCACCATTTTCTGCATCAAATTACATTTATTTTTAAGTATTAAAATATATTTAAGCAATTTTAAATACATAAAACATAATACATCTTAAATGCAAGTTAATTGTCTACTTTCATATTTCAAATAACTTTTGACAATAAAATGTTAAAATATGGGGGAAATAATGTTAAAGTGTAAAATTGTCATTCAGTGTAATGGTCCGGACTTTGATTTTGCCATTACATCTTTAAATAAACATATAAAATAAAAGGTAAAAATATATTAGTTGTCTTGACTTTTTTGAAGTAATTATTGGCTGTTTTATATAAAAAGGACTGTCTTATTGTTTCTTTTAAAGTAACAACAACAGGGGAGTTTTCTTCCGAAAATGCAGTTTATCAGAAGTATTTCTGAAATCATATAAAACTGATAGCCATTCTGCAGTCTGTGAAATCATCAGATGGCACCTGGAAGACTGTGTGGTGCTGCAGAACAGTGAATTCATTGCTTCTTAAATACTTGATAATTTCACCTTTTCGTGAGGTGGTAACGTAGGTTACCAAATCACATGTCATTCGTGCTCTTTAAAGTTGAATAGAGTCTAATTGACTGTCAATGCTTTTATCATTCATCAGCTGTAAAATAATTCAACAATATCCAACTATATAAAAGAGGTTCCAACAATATCATTTCTCTGTGCAGCTATCAAATTGTGTTCTAATGCTAATTTGCCCTGTTTAGTAAATTTGGCCCTTTTATATAGCCTAGAATCTAGACGCGCCCCTAGCGGCAGCAAATTACATTTGCTTCCAAGGTCAGTCTAGTTACTCTCAATTCACTTAAATTTCCGAAAAATCCAAGATGTACCGGGCCAATCACGAGTCGGTGGGCGGGCTTAACATGATGACGACTGACCTGCGACCATAAGTTCCGTCAGACATGAATTCCTGGTTCCGTGAATTAAGCGTGGAAAACTGAACAGTATTTATATAATTTTTTACTTTTGATACACAGCCACGTCCATGTGTCCTGAGCAGGAGCTCGTTACATGTGAACGCGCTGTGGTGTAGAATACGCAAACACCGGAAGCGATCTGTGGCGTGTATACGACACTTATTGTTCACACAGTGCACAGAGATTGTGGATATAGCGGCTATTCAAAATGGTAATTACTTGCGCTTGTCCTGGTTGTTCAAACCCATTTAAAGCTGAAAAAGATTACGTTTGCTTGCGCAAACTCATCCTGGACTTTTTTTTTACATATTTCCCCTTTCGGTGTTTGCGTATACTACATCAAAGCGCGTTCACATGTGACGAGTCGAATCATAGATATGCTAAACTCGTGCTCATGACAGATGGACGTGGGTGTGTATCAAAGGTAAAAAGAAAATTATATAAATACTGTTCATTTTCTTGCAAAAACCGATCGTTTCGTGTCTTAGGACATCAATGTATCGTCACGAGCCGCAGGGTGTAATTTGGATTTGTCTGTGCATGTTTTTGTTTACTTTTAAAGGTTTAGTGCCCATCTATGTCTATTATTTAGCTGACAGACTGCACAGTGCACTGATTTTTGTTAAAAATCTTCGTCGCTCTGACTACGTCACCTGACCGACTACGTCTCTGATTGGTTGTAGCGCTATCCTATTGCGTGGAGAGGAGTTTGAAAGACAACCGTTTATCCCACCCCTCCGGTTGAGCCCTGTCTATGGAGAGTGCCCAGACCCTACATTTATGTGGGTCTGGCTTGCCAGGCTACCTTTTATATGCAAAGAAATCAAAAATAACGACTTTATTCAACCTTGAACACGTCAGTTGGTATTCATCAAAAATATCTCAATTTGCTCTGAAGATGAATGAAGGCCTTATGGGTTTGGTACGACATGAGTAATTAATGACAGAATTTAAATTCTTTGGTAAACTATCCCTTTAATGTTTTAAAAATAAATAGTATAATTTTTACACAAAGCATGAACATAACTTGTCACAGATTTGCCCCAAATGAAGATTTATCAAAATTAATGTACCAAGGAAACACAAATGTCAGTGAACACCATAACTGAAATTTAAGCTAAAGTTACATAAAAATGCAAGAAACTCATGTTATACAGTGGAACCTTGTCAACCAAATACTGTCTTGATGTGTTGTTATATATGACCCTGGACCAAAAAACAGTCAAAATGTCTTTTATACGTCTTTTATACTGAAAGCTGAATAAATAAGCCTTCCATTTATCTGTGGTTTGTTAGGATATACATACATATTTGGCCGAGATACAACCATTTAAAAATCTGGAATCTGAGGGTGCAAAAATCTAAATATTGAGAAAAGTTGTCCAAATGAAGTTCTTAGCAATGCATATTACTAATCAAAAATTAAGTTTATATATATTTTACGGTAGAAAATTTACAAAGTATCTCAATGGAACATGATCTTTGGTAAAAATATCTATTTAGGAGTCTTAAGGGGGTCGCACACCGGACGAGAAACGCAGCGCAACGTCGCCGAGGACAGCTGGAGGTATCGCACACCGGACGCGCACATTCTATACGCGTCAGCTCATTTTTCAGTGAAGTTCTGAACTGCAAGTGAAGGTTGTGACCTTGTAAATCCAGTAGGTGGCAGTCAAAAACAGTGAATGTAATAACGACAGGCAAATGTTATAGGACTTTAGATTTTGCGTATGTAAAAAGAAAATAAAATATGAATTAATTATATAGGTTTACATTTTTTCAAGCTGTAAACCTAATGTAAGTAGTATTTTGCAGCAGTGGTATCTTGTTTTTTAATCTATTAGGACGATTTGAGACAAATATGGTGTTATTTAATATAAAACTATGCAGATGGCGCTCTGTGGCGCGACAGAAATTTGAACAGCTTCCTGAGTCGTAGCTGGGCGCCGCGGACAGACGCCGAATGGCGCCGCCGGTGTGCGTATGCTCATAAAAAAAACTATGTGTTCGAATTTTAAAGACGTGGTTTAGACCTTTAGACCTTTAGACCTTCTCAACGATATATAGTTTGTCATGATTAGATTAGGATTTATTTGTAATATGGTGAAGTAAACGTAGGTGTCCCATATACGGGAAGGCCAAACTAGAGATTCCCATAAACAGATATGGAAAAACATGTTTCTGGGTGTTTGTTTTTAGAAAAATTGCTTCTAAAACAACTGCATCAGCTGTGTAGTGTAAGTCATTATGCGTATGTGTTACTGAGATGAGGGTGAGCATTGATGATGAACTTTATAGATTGTTTCAAAATAGTTATAGAAACAGTGCAGCATTGGTTTATCTTTTCCATAGCTGGAATCAATTGCTTTAGTTGTACAGCTCCATCATGTGTGCAGTCTCCAGGGAATAACCAAATTACATTCCAGTCTTCTCATCACAGCCAGATTTGTCTGCGCAGGCCTCCGTAAAGCCGCGTGCCATGACAGAGCCCCTAATACCCCCGAAGGTGCGCTGCATTGATGAGGAGCTTTACTCCTATACATCAAAGCGATTGTGATTGACAAAATAGTGTTAAAGCGCCCATCATGGTGCAGGCCCTGCAGACTTGTGGGCTTACAAAGCCTCAAAAACCTCAAGATTGAATCCAAGCCGGGAATAAAGGACACCGGCGGTTGATATATGGGATGGGCTTATCCCAGCTCGGACCACTAACAACATCTAAGCGTCCAAGGACTTAGATCCACGTGAGCACGTTCACCTTCACTGTGGGAACGAAGACGCACGCACACACACCGGCATTCGGATTGCTTGAAAACAGCACCTGCTCCTCCATTTGAAAACTATTTAGGGAGGCATCAAACTCTATCAGAGCAGGTCTGATTGCGGTCGCCTCTTCACAGTCCTCCAATCACTCAGTGAGTCAATTAGCCCCCGCCCTCGACAGCAGCCCTCCTCAGCTGTGTGCTTCCAGCCTGAGAGGGAATCCATTCAGTGACACCGAGCAACACCTGAGGCCCCCCCGGCCCTCTTCGCGCTTGCCCGCCCCCTTCCACTGGCTAATAGTTTGGCTCCAAGGGCAAAACAGCGCACAATGGCGTTCAATTCACCCCATTGTCCTCCTTTACTCCTGTAGAGGAGGCCCACCAGTCACCGTTCCAAAAAAGCCATTTAGTCAAAAACCGTCGCAAGGAATCAAAGGTAAGCGCACTCGGCAACTTTAGCGGTGGCCCTGTGAAACGTTTTAACGCAGCCATCTGGTCGTTTGCGTGCATTTTGGGTGTTTTATTGTGAGAAAGCTTGCGGCGGCCACGTTTCTCCATCGCTTCAGGTTAGCCCGTGCTCACAATTGGTTATTTATTCAGGGCTCTTTTGAAATAATCGAGTTGACACATCTGTCAGATGGCGAGGGAAGGAATGCTAAAAGGTCACGGGGAAAGATACCAGCTGCTCCAGACGAACCTTTCCTGCCTTCAAATAGCACAGTCATTACACTGGAACAGATGGGGTCCCCGAGCTTTCATTTCAGTCTTCAGGTACAACGATACGAATGCAAGGTCAGTTTAAGCTGTCTGGAGGTAAAGCTCACCACCCCCCCCCCCCACAAAAAACACACAACGCCGCCGCATCTAGACAACACTCATGAGTAACTAGCCTGCCTGGATCTGTTTTCATCAATGCTGTGGCATCAAACAGAAGAGATGATGGTAATTGGTAACTGCTTCATTCATAATTTACACAGGGCTTTTGACGTGATATGTCATCCAGCTCGAGTGTGTAAAAGCATGCTTGATGCCCGAGGCTGAGCTCTGCCAGCACCCTTTGATGATCATACAACATATTAAAGACCTGTAGAAAGAAAGGGATCTTTGATATTGGTATTGGCATCATCTCTCTTCTGAGAAATTAGGACAGTTTTAATTACTTTGAGGGGCTGTTTTGGTGATCGCTTTGTGAACTTACAGCTATTCTGGTATCATCAAGAGTAAGAAGAACGTTTAAAGAGAAGTTCATCCAAAAATGAAAATTAGCCAATGATTTACTCACCCTCAAGCCATCCTAGGTGTACAGTGGGGAAAATCATTTATTTGATCCCCTGCTGATTTTGTACAGCTGCCCACTGATAAAGAATCGATCAGTCTGTAATTTTAATGGTAGGTTTATTTTAACAGTGAGAGACAGAATAATCTTTCATCTTTCTGGAAATCCAGAAAAATGCATTTCAAAAAACTTATAAATTGATTTGCATTTTATTGAGTGATATAAGTATTTGATCCCTTATCAATCAGCAAGATATCTGGCTCCCAGGTGTCTTTTATACAGATAACTAACTGAGATTAGGAGCACTCCCTTTATGAGAGTGCTCCTAATCTCAGTTTGTTACCTGTATAAAAGACACCTGTCCACAGAAACAATCAATCAATCAGATTCCAAACTTTCCACCATGGCCAAGACCAGAGAGCTGTCCAAGAATGTCAGGGACAAGATTGTTGACCTACACAAGACTGGAATGGGCTACAAGGCCATTTTCCAAGCAGCTTGGTGAGAAGGTGACAACAGTTGGTGTGATTATTCGCAAATAGAAGAAACACAAAATAACTGAATAATCTCCCTCCGTCTGGGGCTCCATGCAAGATCTCACCTTGTGGAGTTTTAATGATCATGAGAATGGTGAGGAATCAGCCCAGAACTACACAGGAGGATCTTGTCAATGATCTCAGGGCAGCTGGGACCATAGTCACCAAGAAAACTTGGTAACCCTAAAAACTTGGTCTCCCTGCTCAAGAAAGCACATGTACAGACCTGTCTGAAGTTTACCAATGAACATCTGAATGATTCAGAGAACTGGGTAAAAGTGTTGTGGTCAGATGAGACCAAAATCAAGCTCTTTGGCATCAACTCAACTCGCCGTGTTTGGAGGAGGAGGAATGCTGTCTCCAGTCCCCAAGAACACCATCCCCACCGCCAAACATGGAGGTAAAAACATTATGCTTTGGGGGTGTTTTTCTCCTAAGGGGATAGGACAACTTCACCACATCAAAGGGATGATGGACAGGGCCATGTACCTTCAAATCTTGGGTGAGAACCTCCTTCCCTCCTTGAAAATAGGTTGTGGATGGGTATTCCAGCATGACAATGACCCAAAAACACACGGTCAAGGCAACAAATGAGTGGCTCGAAACCTTAATGACTTGGAGAGGATCTGCAAAGAGGAGTGAAGCAAAATTCCACCTGAGATGTGTGCAAACCTGTTGGCCAACTACAAGAAACGTCTGACCTCTGTGATTGCCAAAAAGGGTTTTGCCACCAAGATCTAAGTCGTGTTTTGTTTCACACATTAAAATGCAAATAAATTTTTTTTGAAAAAGTGCATCCATCCATCATATAAAGTACTCGACATGGTAGATACGAGCCACGTGGAGCACTTTTTATGATGGATGCACGTTTTTGGACTTCAAAATATCAATGTCCATTCACTGCGTTTATAAAGCTTAGAAGAGTCAGGACATTTGTTAATATAATTCTGATTGTATCCATCTGAAAGAAGAAATTCATATGACTAGGATGGCTTGAGGGTGAGTTAATCATGAGGTAATAATTTCTGGGTGAACTATACCTTTAAATTTTATTCTTAAGGCATAATATGGCATAACAAAATTGGGTCAGAGAGACAAGATGGAGTGTACAGTAAACACAATCACACAAATGAATCTGAATAATTAAACAAGTGTATAAATATGTCTGTGCACGTGTGCATTAGACTTCACATGCTGAACTGCTCCTCTGCGTCTTTGTTCTGCAAATGCTACACTGCAGATGCAACCTTCAGTAATGTTTACAAGAGATAATGCATGTTGTAGTGTTAACGGGGGATTTTGCTGTTCATTTTATGCTTATTTTAATGGATTAAAAAAGTAAGCACAGCTGTAGATTACCGGGCTTTTGAAAATGAAGAGGATGTGAAGATAATATAATCAGAACACTAACAATAGTCGTAGAAACTGAGTGAAATACAACATATATTTTGTGTAGAGGACCATGGAATATAAAAAAGATGTGATAGAAGACAACTTTGATTGACAGCTGATATTGTGGTTGATATAAGTGACAGTAAATGCATGTATAATGTTACAAAAGATTTCTAATTCAAATAAATCTTATTCTTTTGAGGTTAATTCAAATAATCATTTTTTATTCAAATAATCACAGTATGTGAGACACTGTCAAGGACAGTATGACAATAACAGTGGAAAATAAACTGAAAAAAATATGATAACAGATGACAATGTGAACTGTACAATTACAACAATGATAAAGTGGCTTCATTAATTAAAAAGAATTGCTTTATATGATGCTATTGATTACTTAATAGATGACCTTAGAGACAGTGTATTAGTGTGAGATTGTTGGTTGCTTAACTGATGACCACAGAAATACTGTCTTTAATGACCTTAGATTTAGCGACTGAGGTTCATTAGTGATTTAATGAGTAAACAAATATGTGACTTCATTGATCACATCAAGTTTTGCTTCATTGGTGTGCTCATTATGTAATTGATCATTTAAAGTGGCTAATAAGGCTATTAAGGGGAACTAATTGTGTAAACTGTACCTTTCATTGCCATAATTACTTTTCAAAGGATTACCTCATTATTGACCTCATCCATGAGCTTGCTAATTAGCTCTTAAGGTCAAGGAGTGGCTTCATCGGCTAGGTCTAATTAGTGCATGCTAATGAGTTAATCACTGACCTCACCAATGAGATATTTGGTACAATCATATGATTGGAGATGTCAGTTTCAATTTTTTCAATTTTCCTCGCTGATGCTCCAGAAGGAAGATCTATGCAATAAGAGCCAGGGGTGTAAACTTTTGAATAGAATGAGTATGTGTACATTTGTCTGAATATCATTTCATTTATCATTCATTTTTTTCCATTTATTACTAACCTTCAGAAGCCACAGAATATTCTTACATGTTTCCCAGAAGACAAAATAAGTTACATTTACCCTGATCTTCAAATTCAAAAAGTTTTCACCCCCCTGCTCTTAATGCATTGTGTTTCCTTCTGGAGTATCAGTGAGCGTTTGAACCTTCTGTAATAGATGCATGAGTCCCTCAGTTGTCCTCAGTGTGAAAAGATGGATCTCAAAATCATACAGTCATTGTTGAAAAGGGTTAAAATACGCAAATATGCTGAAAAACCAAAGAATTTGTGGGACCTGAAGGATTTTTCTAAAGAACAGCGGGCAGTTTAACTGTTCAGAACAAACAAGGGACTCATGAACAAGTATTTTAAGTTTTAACTCCCTTATTCAGGTGAGTACTAAATGAAAAACAACATGCATTTGTATGATCCCTCTTATTTTGGTAAAATAATGAACATATTGCAGATTCTGCAAGGTGTATGTAAACGTTTGTTCCACCCCTCATCTAGATCCCCTTGAGTAATGAGCATAAAGCAGCCTGTCTAATGATGAGCTTGGGCGCGTACTGGCCAGTCTACAGATTTCCATCGCAATGCGTGTTAGCTGCATGGAAGTAGCTGTGATGATGAAGACGACGGACAAGCAGCTGGCGATGTAGAGAGAAAAGCGCTGCGTATGCAACATTAACAGAATTAACAGAGCAGAAAATGTTCATCGGAGTCAATTAACGGCCATTCACTAGGCTGAATGCAGCAGGAGCTACATTATTCAAAGCCATCCTGCAGGAAAACATGCTGGAGTCTGTTTGCAGAATCATTTCAGAATATTCCAGAGAAAATATGGCTGCATCCAAAATTGCATACTAGGTACTCATTTTGAATAAGTATTACTCTGTGGCTATTAAAACAGTATCCACATGACTACATTCATAATGTTGTCACAGTAATGTGACCTTCCAGCTTCGGTTGTGGCTTTTTACCACCATTCTTGGCCTCATGGCATAGTACAGTGCTTAAAAATGTGCTTTGTGGAAGCTGTTAAAACATAGAGAGAAGGACTTAGTAAGCAGGAAAGTGCGCAAAAGTTAATACGTACAAGCAGTATTAATTAAGATATTAGAAATGGTAAGAACAAACACAAATGTTGTCAAGATTTTTGCCCTGGAAATCCTGGTTCTGTTTGGCCAACCACAAACGCCTTTTGTTCCTCACACAGTTTTTTTGCACTCTTCTCCTTGATTTGTTTTAACTTTAGGCAGTCTATAGCAGGGGTGGAAAGAGTAATAAAATATGCTACTCAAGTAAAAGTACTGTTACTTCACTGAAATTTTACTTAAGTACAAGTAAAAGTACTGGTCAAAAAATCTACTCAAGTAAAAAGTAACTCATTTAAAATTTTACTCTGAGTAAAATTTACTGAGTATTTTTTTTTTGAACAGCAGGGGGTGGGTGAGGGTTTCCTCTTATTTATTATTATATTATTTATTTATTTACTTATTTACTTCCACAGTAAAGAGAAAAGTATTTATTTTTAAATCGTTTATATTAACCAAAATATTTGTTTTGCCTTATTATTCTTCTACTGCATGTTATAAAAAAAACTCAAAATTCAAACAAACTTTAAATTAAAACTTTTAATATACCTTATAACCTTTAAAGAAAACCTCTGCTAAATTCTAACTTTTAAAATTATATATACAGATTTAACGCTCCTGAATTCCTTCAGACATTCTTTACAACTTCAGAGTACTTTTTTCTTAAATAATTGAACCTGCTTTACCAAAAAGGAGAACAGGGAGATGCCAAAAGACCACTAAACCTATCCCTTTGAACTTGAATATCTGACTGAAAATCTACTGTTTGTATCCATTAAAAAAAAAAAAACATACAAATTTAAACTACAGCAAATTAATTCTAAATCTGTTGAAACACCTCATCGATGTGAAGGTTCGACAAAGACTGGATCAGTGAACCTGTCAAATGCAAATGTTTTGAAATTTCAGGCAAAAATACGATCGGGATCAGACCCCCGAGAGCGCGCATACACTGTTAAATGTTTCTGTTAATTTACACCCAAATTTCAACATGATTAACCTGTTATTTTTAATAACTGCACCTTACTGTCAATTTTAGTAAATATATGTTAAATAACACCTCATTTTTGTTATTTAACACCACATTGTTAAATAACACCTCATTTTTGTTATTTAACCGCAAAATCGAAAACTCAAGATGTCGGATAGAGTTAGATGGTCTGGTATGTAACGTTATGGAGATAAATGCTGATATGCAATTTTATGCTTATTATAAAAAAGTTATAATTTATCAGTGGAGAAGTTAGCAATTTCATTTCGTTTTTTAGGTTGCTAAACAACGACTGATTCAATCAATAGTCTACGGTGCAAATCCATTACTAACAAACTAAATATTGTATGCATTTACTGAATGAAGATTAGACAAATTAAACACCTGATTTCTTGACTGCAAATGTTATCAAGAATAATCTTGCATAGCCTATTCCACAGACAGAAATAAGAAAGTTTGCGGTGTTTTCTGCGCATACGCAAATTTGTTTTGTTATCGTGGGTGTAATACCCTTTTTTTAATGCAACCATACACTTCCACTTTATTTGGCGCCACTATCTGAAATAACATGTTCATACAGTATTTTTTTGCATTCTGGAGTGGGAACCGGTAGGAGCGTAGAAGGCGGCATTTGAACCTGCAAGCAACGAACACGGAGATCCATGTCGGAAGATCGCGGTGGTTACATCGACCAAAATCACAATAATCCGGTGAGATTAAAGAATTTTTTGAAAGTCATGCATAATTTTAATGTCTATCAGTGATGCTGATGTAACGTTATACTAAACGCCACGGATTTACACGACATGAATAACTGCTAATGAGCCAAGGTGATTCAAGCTAGCGATAGTTTGTCCATTAATTTTAGAAACAACGCTATTATTTTAATGTCCATTTATGTATACGGTTAAATATACAATAATAGGCTAACGTTAGGCCTATAAAGTTTAAGTAGCATTCCCGTTGTAAAGTTTGTGTGGCATTCTTGCTATGTGCACGTCTGGTTAAAGCAGATTCATCCTGAAAATCAAACGGCTAACATAAATCTATTTACTGATAGCTGTCTATGATGCTAATAGTTGGTCTAAAACTGTATAAATACAGTATCAAATTTGATGAATTCATGTCAGCTGCTCGTCTTTGATGGATTATAGCTGTTTGGGCTACCAGACATGCTGGTGTGACTATTTTTTATATCTCATTCTATCTATATATCTATCTATCTCACTCAGTGGTAGTCTTATGTCATTAATATTGTGTTTAATTTGTTCTATGCCACTGCAGCTGACCTTGAGAGTTTCTCTCTCCTGCAACTCCTCGTCTGATACTTCTTGGTAAGTTGGTTTTAGATAAGACAGTTGGCTTTAGTGTTGTATGTGGTGAATTCAATGGTATCAAACTAAACTGTATTAAAAATGAAAACTAAAACAGAAATTTGACAGTTAAAACTTTTCTTTTCACCTTTGTGACAGGGTTGGCGTTTTTTTTTTTTTTTCCTGTTTTTACATCTTTAACCTATAGTACCAGGAGGAGGCAGCCTGCACGCTTGAATTCATCCAGAGGTAAGATATTGTCTGTTAACACCTGCATTTTTTTCTGGCCTATAGCTGTGTCTCAAGCATGGTTTCAACAGGTCTGGTGATGGGATTTTGCAATTAACTTTGATTTAGAGAGTTGAAATCATCCCGAAAAAGAAAGTTAAAAAGTTTTAGTGCAGCTTACAATAGTCACAGAGGCAAGAAGATAGTGCATGTTGAGGATAGTTCATACATTTGTTGTCTTTGTTGTGCTGTTAGTCTGTGTGAATTACTAGATTTTTAACCAGTGTGTAATTTTTCAGATGCTTTGTGGGTATAAACCCAGAAAAACTAACAAAGGCTGCAAAGGGGAAGAAAAGAAGAACCGTCAATTCACACACCAGCCTCTTGCGCAAGCTCATGGACTTTCAGTGGGATTTCATTTGAAAATGGTGAGTAAGATGTATACATTGCACACATGTTCAAACAGCAAAGACTCAGGAGGCTGGGGAAATTCATTCTAATGTTCATTCTCAACTGCCTTTCAAAGTTACAATGCTGAACTCCTCTTTCATGCTCTTTTGCCATTCTTTTTTGTTCTTTCAATGAATTGTACTCATCACACCTTTAGTTAGGTCAAGTCATTTGATATAATTTTGGATTAAACATGTGAAACTATGAAACTCATCTCTCTCTCTTTCTCTCTCTCTTATACAGACCCAAGACTTTGCAAAGGATCCTCATTGTGTGCTTTGAGAAAATGGTTAGTGTTCTAAGCAGTGAAAGTGTTTTTATTGTTTATTGCTCTTTATTGATGAAGAGTTCCATTAAGTGTTAAAGGATAACTGTTGCCAAAATGCAACCTGGGCTGTTTTTTTTTTTTTTACTGTAAACGAGACAAACTTATATCTAAAAGCATAATTACGACAAACGAGATGTTTTTTAGATTGACCGTGATTTAGTTTTTTTGGTCAGTGGCCGGTGAATGGGAGAACTAGGGGCATGTTTTTGAGCGTATCAAAATCAATAATCTTTACAACACTAAGAAGGCTGGACACACCATGAAACTTTGCTCGAAGTATCGCCTGGGTCTCTACACATGAACTCCATCATTGACAACATTGTTTTTGTACACAGAGTTTACTAAAAAGAACGTTTTTGAACAACTCACTTTCACTGTTTGAGTCTCCGTCTTGCCAGTCAAGAAGTATCGATCTCCGAATGCGACGTAATACTGAGGGGTGTGAAGATGGATAGCTCCTAAAGCATATTTCCATATAAATGCACGGCTAATTCGTTGTTTTGTCGTAAGTGAAAAACAATATTAACCTTCTAGTTGTAAAAAGAGCCTCATATAAGAAACATTCACATATAAGAATCTCACACTCTGAGATCGATTCCTCTTGACTGGCAAAATGGAGACTCAAACAGTGAAAGTGAGTTGTTCAAAAACGTTCTTTTTAGTGAACTGTGTGTACATGAACAATGTTCTCAATGCTGGAGTTCATGTGTAGAGACCCAGACGATACTTCGAGCAAAGTTTCATGGTGTGTCCAGCCTTCTTAGTGTTGTAAAAATATCGATTTTGATACGCTCAAAAATATGCCTCTAGTTCTCCCATTCACCGGCCACTGACCACAAAACTAAATCACGGTCAATCTCAAAAACGGCTCGGTTGTCGTAATTATGCTTTTAGATATAAGTTTGTCTTGTTTACAGTAAAAAAAAAAAAAAAAACAGCCCAGGTTGCATTTTGGCAATATTTATCCTTTAAGTATTGGTTTGAATGTATTCATACTTGTTGAATTTTAATGGTTTAGGTAACTGTAAGTGTTGAGGTTCAGTATTTTGTTATAATGAACAATGTATTTGGGTTTAAAAATGTATTTGCTACTTTTTAAGCCATGAACATGAGAAAATGAGATTTGTTTGTGATTAATCTGAGCCTATGTGTAACATTTTTATGTGACCAGGAGGAGTCACAGTGTATATCCTTGGTTTGAGTTTTTTAGCTGAATTTTAGCAGCAGTTCAGGGATCATTAAATGTTGAGGTTTAGGGCCCTATCTTGCACCGACGCAGCGAAGAGCCAAACGCAAGTGTCTTTGCTAGTTTAAAACAGACACCGTTGTTATTTTCCGTTCAGCGACCACAGATGTCAGCAATGAAGATGATATCCGTGATTGGTCTGATCCATGTGTGCCTACATTTGTATGTGTTTACCTATCAGTGTTTGTATTACAATAAAAAAAGTTAATTTCAACACGGAACTATTTGTTTTCTTTCACTTAAGTGTTATCTGATGGATTATTCCAATTCTTGTATTATCTCAAGCTAGAATATGTCTATAACAATCAGTGGTACACGTTACTATGCTAAACATAATTAATATTTAATGGAAACAAAATAAATGGTGATTTAACAGGAAAATAATGGTAACACTGCTGCCAGTTATTTCCTGTTTTATTCTGTGATTCACAGTAAATTCCTGTTGAAAAACATTACGGGGAGTGCACTGTAAAAAAACATTTACAGTAATTAACTGTTAAAATAACAGGAAAATAATGGTAACCCTGCTGCCAGTAATTTCCTGTTATTTAACAGGGAAATAATTAACAGTGTAGTTTGCGAATCAACAGCGGACTTATGCGTGCCTAATGTACGACTCTGATATACACAAGTGTATTACATTAGGCACGCGCAAGTTCGTCATTACCTTTACATTAGCTTGACGGTTTGCTTCATGCATGCAGCCGAGAGATGTAACTCTGCAAATCTGTGCCTTGTCCGTCTCCATCTTTCTTGAGTTAGCGCGCTGCGTTTGTTCTCCCGCTCATCAAGCAATCAATAGTTTCTGGTGCGCGATCCCCTCCTTCCCTCCACGCACAATTGTTTTTTCATTAATTTATTTCATTATTTATTTATTTATTTATTTTTACTAAATGTAATTCGTTACTTTCCACCTCTGGTCTCTAGTACTCCAAATGTTTTTCCGGTCTGACTGATTAGTACAGCCCAAAACATGACAGTAATTGATCATTTTCAGCAGCAATAATCAATCAGCAAAATATGCAAGTTCCATTTGGTTTAGTGGCATTGTTTACGTTCAGTAAACACACTATAGGCAAGTATGTATTTGAGACAACAGCTCTGTTCCAAAACCTAGTGAGCTATATAGTGAACTATACAGAGTCAAGTAGTTTAATGTTGTGAATATCATCCATCAGTTTGTGTTAACAACCCATCAGCCTGCACCATCTAGAGTTTGGCATATCCATAGCACACTTAATTATTGGGTAAAATAATTTATTTTTAGTTACTTTTTTAAAATACTGCTTTTTTGGACAGCTTTCGTGTACATATGGTGCCTCAAAATGCTCCATATGTAGGTAGCTCACCAAGTTTTGGAACAGACCAAACTAAAACGTAGTATGATTAACAATGACAGTCCTTTTGAAAGAGGTTCCCAGTGAAGTGAGGAACATGCAGACCTCCTTTTCTTCACGTCACTCAAAGTGTTTTCTCCTTCAGTGAGTAAATGCTCTTTGGCAGGGGTTAGATGGCTGCGCCCGTGGTCATAGTCGGTGATCACTACTGTTTAAAGTTTATTTTGCAGCAGTCTTGAGTCTGTCATACTTTGAGTCCCCTAAATCACTCTGATCAGGCCGTTTCTTCTCAAGCGTTCTGCTGTCTAGCCTCCAGATTAAGGCACAGCTCTGATCTGCTCTGATCATATGTGACAGTTCCACACAACTCATGACATGCACTTTAGAGCTGTGGGCTTTTACAGTTACACACAGATAAGTGAGGCTACTGAAGCTGTCATGGGTCAGCTGGTTAGGGTGTCAATTTGAGAGTCTTTCTAGGTGTGTCTGTCTGTGGGTGTAAAAGGTGTCAGAGTGAAAAAGAAAGAGACAAAGAGAAGTTCTCTTCCTAAATCGAGTGAACTACCAACCTGGATTGTTTCAAAAGAGAAGTTCACTTTCAAAATAAAAATGTCCTGATAATTTACTCACCCCCATGTCATCCAAGATGTTCGTGTCTTTCTTCAGTCGCACAGAAATTAGGATTTTTGAGGAAAACATTCCAGGATTTTTCTCCATATAGTGGACTTTTATGCTGGCCAACGGGTTGAATGTCCAAATTTCAGTTTCAGTGCAGCTTCAAAGGGCTCTACACGATCCCAGCCGAGGAATAAGAGTCTTATCTAGCGAAACAATCCGCCATTTTCGTACAACAATAAAAATGTATATACTTTTTGACCACAAATGCTCATCTTGCACCAGCGGATCTCACGCAGTGTGTAATGATGTTGGAAAGGTCATGCATGGCGTATAAGCGGAAGTACTGACCTAGTGTTGGAGGAGAAAATAAGATGGAGTTTTAGATAACATGGGGGTGAGTAAATTATGAGGAAAGTTTTATTCTGGAAGTGAATTTCTCCTTTAAGGCATCATCCTGCATCATCCTGTAAAATTTTTTGTAACATTATAAAAGTCACTTTACTGTAACGCATCCTTGCTGAATAAAAGTATTTAAAAAATTGTACTGACCCATACCAATTGAATGGTAGTGTATATATAAATAGCACAGTTGGAAATAGCAGTTAGAGTCCTGTGTGAATTGCCTCAGACAGTGAGGCAGCTCACTAGATTTTGGGACAGAGCTGTAGTCTTTATATGATTGTGTGAGTAGTGAGTGAGTGAGCGATTGGGGAGGTCTCTGGCCCTGTCTCACCCTTCATTAGAGGTTGCCCCAGTGGTGTTTATGACTCCTGTGCTGTCTTCTGCCCACCAGTGGCACTGTGACAGGAATCCACACGATGCTTACACTCCTATCCGACACGCTCATAAATCTTTAGATGAAATAGTGGCCTGTGTGCCAGAGAAAATGTTTTGGAGTGTGTGTGTCTTTGTAAGTGTAAAACTAAGCAGATATCTCACGGAAATAAATTCGGAAAACACCCTGCAGATGTTAATGAAAGCGATGTGTTTGTGGCATAGATTGACAGGCTGAACTCTTGCAGTGATGAACCTCTGAGGGAGAACAGAGTCTGCTTCCAGTGGTTTTCACAACAGTTGTTGTTTTCATTTGACAAAATATGCATATTGCGTTCTTTTTGGAATGGAGTAAATGCTCACATTTATATCTCAGGCACACAATCTTTCTGATATTTGCAAAGTGAATGAATAGTTCAGACAAAAATTACCAATCTGTCATTATTTACTTATAGTCTTGTCTTTCCAAACCTAGTTGTCAAATTTCACTTACGCTTTAGCAAATCTCGAAGCTACGAGCTTACTTTTTTGTGCAAAGAAAGCAAAAATAATTACTTTATTTAACACTTCCTTCCTCAGAGTAAAATTTTAATGAATTGGGTTTGAATTTCAAATCAATTCAGGTTTGTAACAACAGAAGGATGAGTAAATGACGACAGAATTTTAATTTCTGTGTGAACAACTTCTATAAGTATTAGCACAGTATAATAGTGTTGTTCTACAATAATCTAGCATCTTCATCTTCCACTTCCTTTGTGCTTCCCTAAACAACCCCCCGTCCAGACTAACACAGCGCCTGTGTGCACCCAGAGGGAAGATAGCAGCATGCTAAGACCTGGAGGCACAGAGGAAAGGAGGATGGCAGGATGAAGAGAACAGAGGAATGTGAGACAGCGTGGCTCAGGGGGTGAGAGATTTGTCTCGGTGCACCGCGGAGTGGGGCGGGGCTGGAGAAGGGGGGCAGAAGACGCCATATGGCCCCTGCCGGGGCTGGGTTTGGGGTGACAGGAAGGAGGGAGCGTGAGAGGACAAGGCAGCAGGCAGGGGAGATGATGAGACGGAACGCTTCCTTCTACAGTGCAGGGCAGATAGACTGGGGCCGAAGGCCAGACAGGGGCCACTGACTGACACCAGATCTGATTGCATCCAACACAGAGATGCCAAACAGTGACAGGTGCCAGCACTGTTAGAGCAGAGCGGAAAGAGAGGGAGGAAAGACCAGACGACGAGACAAATGCTGTTAGAGACCAGAGAAAATGAGGATGTGGAACTTGGGTTTGATTAGTTGATGTGACATACAGCGGCTTCTAAACACATTCAGAAACTCTTGGAAATGCAATTTCATTGCATTAAGGTGCAAAATGTCAAACCAAGTGACACCTGTATACAAATGATGCCAGGGATTTTTCTCAGTTTTCTAGACATATTTTCAGTGGTAGCCTGTTTCAACAAAGTTGAACAAAGTTTTAACTTTGACATAAAGTCACACTACAAGATACAAAGTAGCAATTATGAGAAACATTTAAGGTTGGTACTTATGTTCAGTTACTTATGTTTAGCTATTTTTTTAATAGTTAACTTTTTCATTTTTTTTAACTACAGTTGAGGTCTAAAGTTTACACCCCCCTTTCAGAATCTGCAAAATGTTAATTATTTTACCAAAATAAGAGAATTAATACAAAATGCATGCTATTGTTTGTTTAGTACTGACCGGAATAAGATATTTCACATAAAATATATTTACATATAGTCCACAAGAGAAAATAATAGTTGAATTTATAAAAATGACCCTGTTCAAAAGTTTACATCCCCTTGATTCTTAATACTGTGTTGTTACAGGAATGATCCACAACAAAAAAATGTTTTTTTTTTTTTTTTTTTTTGTTTGGTGATAGTTGTTAATAAGTCTCTTGTTTGTCCTGAACAGTTAAACTGCCTGCTGTTCTTTAGAAAAATCCTTCAGGTCCCACATATTCTTTGGTTTTCCAGCGTTTTTGTGTATTTGCACCCCACAATGATTTTGAGATCCATCTTTTCACACTGAAGAAAACTGAGGGACTTATATGCAACTTTTACAGACGGTTCAAAAGTGCAATGATGCTCCAGAAGTAAAAAAACATGCATTAGGAGCTGTGGGGTTAAAACTTATTGATCAGGGTAAATTGAACTTATTTTGTCTTCTGGGAAACATGTAACTATCTTCTGTAGCCTCTGAAGGGCAGTGCTACATGAAAAAATATGATATTTAGGCAAGTACGAAATATTTACACATCTCTATACTGTTCAAAAGTTTTCACCCCCCCCTCTTAATGCATTGTTTTTCCTTCTGGAGCATCAGTGAGCGTTTGAACCTTCTGTGATAGTTGCATATGAGTCCCTCATTTGTGCTCAGTGTAAAAAAATGGATCTCAAAAGCATATTGTCATTGTTGGAAATGGTTAAAAGAATTTGTGGGATTTTTCTGAAAAACAGCGGGCAGTTAAACTGTTCAGGACAAACTAGGGACTCATGAACAACTATCAGTAAACAAACAAACAAACCAAAAAAACACAGCTGTGGATCATTCAAGTAAGAACACAGTATTTTTCTTGTGGATTATATGTAAACATCTTTTATGTAAAATATATTATTCAGGACAGTACTAAATAAACAATAATAATGCATTTTGTATGATACCTCTTCTTTTTAGTAAAATTATTTTACAACATTTTCAACACATCTTGCAGATTCTGAATGGGGGGTGTAAACTTCTGACCTCAAATGTATTTTTAAATTTTTTGGATCATCAGTCGTCAAATCTTGGTAAATATTGCTCACAGACATGGAGATTTACTTTAAGTTTCACCAAGATGATTACTCGCTGCCATTTTAATTCTTATTTTGATGTAACAAAGTGGTTATATCTAAGTTTGTGTGTTTTTACTTAGTATTTTAAACAATTTTTTTCATTAACACCATTATATTGTTCATTGAGACTGATTCACGAACATAAGAGGGCTTTGTCACATGAACCAATCAAAGCCAAACATAACCAGTCATATCTAATCATATCACGATAGAGGCATTGCCTCCTCTCGTGACTTTTTTCCCTATTCATTCTCAGTTACCCCCTCACCAAACCCACTGCACGCTTTAGGGTGTCTGTTAAAACTCAACTCAATTTTATTTTGTACTGTTTTTTTTTTCTCACCTCATATTTTGAGGAGGCACTTCCTTCCTTTTCAGAGTAAATACCCATGATATGATCTTACAAAAGATCTGTATTTATATAAGAAAATTATATTTATTAAAGAATTAAAGAATCCTGAATCCTTTAAAGAATTAAAGAATTATGATATCTTAAAGATTATGTGACACTAAACAATGGACACTGAACACTTTTAAATATATTTAAAAACAAAACATTTATTTACATTTGTAATAATATTTTACCACATTGTTTTTATTGTATTTTTAATCAAATAGATGCAGTCTTGGTGAGCCTTGAAGAGCATAAGACACGTCTTTAAAAAGAAACATTCAAAAATATTACCAACCCCGTAGGATGAATTTTATATTCATTCTGACTTTAAATTGCACGTGTTGTGATATTTTGTTTTGGATGTCTTTCAAGTGTCAAAATACATTTGGTCACTGTATATGAAAAATAGAATGGATGTTTCTATTCATTGCATGTGCCAGATGGTTTGTGTCTTGTTTATCTCGGTCGGGTACATGATCATTTTAGCGTGTTTGTTTCTTCAGGTACACCGACACACTCCGTACGTGCTTATGAGCATGGATAAGAAATTAAGTGCAAATAGGGCCCATTGGAGGGCAGGAGTGTTAGGAGAGGAGTGTGTGTTGTTAGTGTGCATGTATGGGGCTCAGGAGGCCTGCAGCTGTATGACCCAGGTGCCACATGGCACTCTCGCTTTGGCCCTGCTCTCTACAACCCTGCAGGCGGCCCTAGTCAAGAGGCTCTCACAGATTATCAATACATACACACTAATCATCTGCTGAAATACAACTTCAATATCTGTTGACCTGACAAATATTATGTAGACTGGAAATTCTGTCAGCACAGCGGCATCATATTTCTTTACTATGTAATTTCAGTAGACTTCAGTTGCATTTGAACAGTTAAATGAAATGAACTAAGGCTTGTTGATGGGGTGCAAGATTCAATTCCATTCACGTTTGGATCCCAAAGTGATTCTGTTGGCTAATTGAACTTTTAATGTGTTCTCTGTTCAGTGCCTGATTGGAAATCTAGTACACTTCACATTTGTTAATATTGGTTAATGCATTAGCTAAACTGAACTATTATTTGACTTTAGTCAGGACAGGCATCGTAATGAATTTTACATAGATGAAAACAAGGCTGTGAGGGATAATAAAAAAAACAAAAAAAAAAACAGTTTTTACAATGGCACTGTATAAAGGTACTAGATCACAGAATTTTTAAAACTCACAACTTTTAAAACTAATTTGCCAGTCAGTTGTTAAACAACAGTACAATCCACAGCCTCATTTTCATTCCTGTTAAAAATTACATCTTTGTTAATATTAGTTAATAAAAATACAGTTGTTCATGTTAGTTTACAGGGCATGAACTTTGACAGATACAACTTTGATTTATTAGCAAATGCTGAAATTTACATTACCTTATATTAATAACTGATGTTCATGTTAACTAATTAATAAATATTAACTGATGAAACCTTAAAATGGTACAGTACAAAATTGTTTGATCAAATGATTCAGTTTACAACACTTTCTTATGGCGATCTCTAACTATTTTATCTTTTTGCGTATTATTGGCCAATTAGTATGAATTTGTATTTCATTCATACATTTTTGTATGACTTGCTTACAGTCCACTGACGGTTAGGGTTGGGTTGGACCTTCATGCTTACTTTCGTACATAAATATATCTCATAAAATATTTAGTTCTGGGCAACGATCGATCACGATTAATCACATCCAAAATAAAAGTTTTTGTGTACATAATATGCGTGCATGTGTGTGTGTGTGTGTGTGTGTGTGTGTATATATATATATATATATATATATATATAAGACACACATACAGTATATATTTTGAAAATATTTACATGTATATATTATGCATATAATTTATATTATATATAAATATACTTAATATATAAACATACATTTTTCCTTAAATATATGCATGTATTTGTGTGTATATACAGTTCATATACATAATAAATATACACAGTCCACACATATTATGTACACAAATTGAGATTAATTGTGATTAATCGTTGCCCATTGCTAAAAATATTTGTTTTCTCATAAGATTATGTTGAAATGTTGTGTTAAATATAATGATTAATGTATTTAAATGCATATACATATATTACTTAGCTGTAAATGATTTAAATCCAGTTTTTCAGTTGGCTTGCAAGCTAACCACTAGCTTAGCATACTGTTAACCATTTAGCCTGCAAGCTTAGCACACAATAGCTGGATAGCTACAGATACAGTGGAGATCGAAAGTAGAGAACAATCTATAAATACTTGATTTTTTTCTTAAATGTTCGATGGAAATTCTAGCTGTTGTCAAAATAACCAAGGCATTTCAACAAAAACCTTTAGTTTGTGGAAAACATAGTGATCAAAATTAGAGAACTGTAACCACTATAGCATGAAACAAGATTACAACTAGAATTTTGGAGGGTTGCAGCTGTAAGAAATTAGTAGGAAGTATAGAGGCCCTTGCTTTGAATGATTTTAGCATATCTGTGGCCACAGAACATCACTAGTTTATCGGACTGTGCTGGTGTTTTTGGTCCACTTTTCTTAAACCAATTTATTGAGATTTTCAGTCAGGTTTAGATCAGGACTCGGGTCGGCCATTTTTTTATTTTAGTGTTCTTAGCTTCAAGGAACTGCTTTACCTTGTTTTGCAGTTTGGTGGGGGTGTTGTCTTGCATGGAAATTGCTGACTGGAGATGCTTGCAGGGAAGGTACTGCATGGTTCTGATAAATATTTGCATTCACTCTGCCATGTATCTGTATAAGAAGCCCAACTCCTGCTGCAGAAAACATTTCCCAAACCATGACACTTCCTCCTCCAACTTTCACTGACTTCTTTTTGCACTTGTGCTTCGGTCTCAGTTTGATATTGAACACAATGTTTCCCATGAGATCCAAATAAATTAAACTTCCTGTCATCACTAAAGTGAACTTTGGAGTAGTTCTCCACTTCCCACACAACATGATCCTCAGCTAAGGTAAGCCTAGCCTTTGATTCTTTCTGCTGATGAGAGGTTTGGTCACTGCATAGTTAGTCTCAGCCTCAGGCGTCACGCCCACGGAACGTTGGCTAAACGTCTGATGCATATGGTATACTTAACAAACACTTCAGGAATGTCGAAGTCGTCATCTGATTAGTTGAATTTGATCGGATTTCCGGTTGACGCGAGTGTCGCGTTTATTTTCGGTCCGCCGGGAAACAAAGCGCCGACTGATTTACTCTTGTGTTTTGTTAAGAGGTGCTTATGCAGACGCCATTGTTGTTATACAACGTTCGCGAACAAATTACTGACTTACTGCTTGTTCTCCCTCTTCTTATTTAACTTTCAATGCTGTTTATTTCATTGACTGCACCTGACTTGTTGCACGCCAGTCTGTTGTTGTGGGGGCATTTTCACGCCCCGAAACGTGACGCTGAACGAAACGAACTGTGATTGGTTGTTTGACATGTCGGTCAAACGGCCTTATGGGCAGGCCTTGGCCAATTAAAGCTGCCATGAATTCCAGACCTTCAGCCGTCAGTCTGAAGGTCTGGCTACGCGAGACTACTGCATAGTGCACTTTCAGTCCGACTTCTTTTAAAGAAGCTGAGACAGATCCTTACCCTGTTTGGTGCTGAACTGGCAATTCCAGCTGCAGTGTTGAACCCATTTCCCATTGAAAGTCTCTGTATTATCCTGTCTTCTCCTGCATTTGTCTTACATGGACAACCAGCCTTTTTGAGGGACTTGAATGAATTAGTGTCATTGTAAACCTGCCTTATTCGAGAAATCACAGATTTGGAACTTCTCTTGCAATAGCTGAAAGGGTCATCCTTTTGGCCTTCCTCTGGACAACCTACTGTCTACCTACCCTAGAGCGGCCCGCTATCTTGCAATCTTAGTGAAAGTGGAAGGAATGCTGCCATTTAAATAGGATTTGCCATATAGTTGAGGAAATTGGCCAGTGCCAGATTAAAACCAATAACTTGGAGGTAGGGGAGAGTGGGGACGGTTTCAACACTTTTTGCATTTCCTTTAGTTTCTCAGAGACTGTTTGTATTAGAAAGCCGAAATTTTAATACAATAAAGGCGCATCTGTCAGCTACTCACCCATATTGCTGCAACATGTGTACAGTCGTGGCCAAAAGTTTTGAGAATTACATAAATATTGGAAATTGGAAAAGTTGCTGCTTAAGTTTTTATAATAGCAATTTGCATATACTCCAGAATGTTATGAAGAGTGATCAGATGAATTGCATAGTCCTTCTTTGCCATGAAAATTAACTTAATCCCGAAAAAAAACTTTCCACTGCATTGTTAAGAAGGCTTCAGGGCGTCCAAGAAAGTCCAGCAAGCGCCAGGATCGTCTCCTAAAGAGGATTCAGCTGCGGGATCGGAGTGCCACCAGTGCAGAGCTTGCTCAGGAATGGCAGCTGGCAGGTGTGAGCGCATCTGCACGCACAGTGAAGTGAAGACTTTTGGAAGATGGTCTGGTGTCAAGAAGGGCAGCAAAGAAGCCACTTCTCTCCAAAAAAAAACATCAGGGACAGATTGATCTTCTGCAAAAAGTATGACGAATGGACTGCTGAGGACTGGGGCAAAGTCATATTCTCTGATGAAGCCTCTTTCCGATGGTTTGGGGCATCTGGAAAAAGGCTTGTCCGGAGAAGAAAAGGTGAGCGCTACCATCAGTCCTGTGTCATGCCAACAGTAAAGCATCCTGAGACCATTCATGTGTGGGGTTGCTTCTCATCCAAGGGAGTGGGCTCACTCACAATTTTGCCCAAAAACACAGCCATGAATAAAGAATGGTCCCAAAACACCCTCCAACAGCAACTTCTTCCAACAATCCAACAACAGTTTGGTGAAGAACAATGCATTTTCCAGCACGATGGAGCACCGTGCCATAAGGCAAAAGTGATAACTAAGTGACTCGGGGACCAAAACGTTGACATTTTGGGTCCATGGCCTGGAAACTCCCCAGATCTTAAAACTTGTGGTCAATCCTCAAGAGACGGGTGGACAAACAAAAACCCACTAATTCTGACAAACTCCAAGAAGTGATTATGAAAGAATGGGTTGCTATCAGTCAGGATTTGGCCCAGAAGTTGATTGAGAGCATGCCCAGTCGAATTGCAGAGGTCCTGAAAAAGAAGGGCCAACACTGCAAATACTGACTCTTTGCATAAATGTCATGTAATTGTCGATAAAAGCCTTTGAAACGTATGAAGTGCTTGTAATTATATTTCAGTACATCACAGAAACAACTGAAACAAAGATCTAAAAGCAGTTTAGCAGCACACTTTGTGAAAACTAATATTTGTGTCATTCTCAAAACTTTTGGCCACGACTGTACATATTATAATATACATACACTTTACACTTAAATAGACAAAGTGAAATGTTGCAACCGTCCCCACAATAGGGGACAGTTGCAACATTCAATAAAATGTAATGAAATCATTCTTAAATATAATTTTGCAATTTCTTTATTTTATTTGTTCACAGTCACGGTCTTCAATAAGGCAAATTGGCTGTAAAAAACAAAACAAAACAAAGAATAGTAAATTAAAAACATTGTTAAGTAACAAGTAGATTTTTTACCTATTCACTTAAAAAAAAGGAGAGATAACTAACTATTAAAGGGGTTCATTAGTATTATCATTATAAATTTACAATTATGTAATGTTATGGCAAGCTTTTAAAATCAATATTGTGGTAAGGGACAGCATGTTGGGATGGTTGCAACAGTGTGTTGCAACTGTCCCTACAGTGATAGCCATGATAAAAATTGGTATATAGACCTTTCTCACAACTTCCGTATTTTGCACCGGAAATACGCAATTGCTGTGTAAACCTATTTCCGCCCCAGTATGCCGGTAACCAGTTAAACAACGAAGACGGCGCAAAAATCGAGCAAGATTGTTTGTAACATCACGACCACGACTCTTATATTGCTTTAATAAAGTTGTACATGTCCTCTATACTATCCATACATAACCTTATAACCCTAGTCCTCGGTGTAAGTGCACACACTAGTAATTTGTTAGCCTGATTGCTCTCTAACGTTAGCTACGTTACTTACCTTGAAAGTTATGGATAAACGGGAAAACGCTTAACATGGCTTAACGTATGTAAAAAAACGACCAGGAAACCCAAAGTTTCTGTCAAACCTTACTTGGAACAAACACTAACTACTCTCAAAAGAACGAGCCCTTATTCAAGTGAATAATATCACGTTAAGCGTTTTCTCCCCCATAGAAGCCCATTATAAGGAAACTGCTTAACGTAGTTTAACGTACCTCAACAGCGACCAGGGAAGACCAAACATTTGTTACATTTCACTTATAATAAACACCTACTGCTGTCAAAAGAACGAGCTCTTATTCAGCATATAAAGTGATCGCCCCCATAGAAGTCCATTATAACAAACCATGTTAAGCTTTTTCCTGTATGGAGTTCTATAGGGAGAAAAACGTGATATTATTCACTTTATATGCTGAATAAGAGCTCATTCTTTTGACAGCAGAAAGTGTTTATTATAAGTAAAATTTTAAGGCACGTTAAGCTTTTTTTTTTTGTATAATGGACTTCTATGGGGGGCGATCACTTTATATGCTGAACGAGAGCTCGTTCTTTTGAGAGCAGCAAGTGTTTATTATAAGTGAAATTTAACAGAAGTTTGGTCTTCCCTGGTCGCTGTTGAGGTAAGTTAAAC
Source organism: Garra rufa (assembly GCF_049309525.1). Lineage (NCBI taxonomy): Eukaryota > Metazoa > Chordata > Actinopteri > Cypriniformes > Cyprinidae > Garra > Garra rufa. Next base: position 3,932,974 of record NC_133377.1, on the reverse strand, counting down.
AACGTTAAGCAGTTTCCTTATAATGGGCTTCTATGGGGGAGAAAATGCTTAACGTGATATTATTCACTTGAATAAGGGCTCGTTCTTTTGATAGTAGTTAGTGTTTGTTACAAGTAAGGTTTGACAGAAATTTGGGGTTTCCTGGTCGTTTTTTACGCACGTTAAGTGTTTTAGAATGTCCCGGATAATCTCTTAGTGGAAAAATGTAACGTTATATCCTTTATCCAATTTGTTCCTTTTTTTGACGGAGTTTTCCTCCACGACTCTTATCACGTCGGCAAAAGTTATCTTTGGCAAACCAGTGAGGGAAGTTGTGTAGACGCTCTCCATTTTAATTTTAAATTACCTTTCTAGGCTTTCTGCTGTGTTGACATTACACAGGAAGTCTGCATACCCTGCGATTGCGTATTTCCGGTTTCTGTGAGAAAGGTCTATTAGCTTGACAAAATATCATTGGCACACGCTAGCTATGCCTATTAGAAACTAAGAACGCACAGATTAAAATGTTTTGTTTTTACAATTTGTCACACAAACAACTTAAATCTAAACTTTAAAAAAAATTACTTTTTTTTTTTTTACCAAGAAAATGATTTTGGGTAGAAGGAATGATCAAATGTGACTGATTTCCTCCAGGAAGTATGAGGGGCCAATAAAGTATGAATATTATCACTGTATCTTATTCCTGCTTGAAGAAATAAGCAATGTTGCAACTGCCACACGTTGCAGCTGTCCCCACTCTCCCCTATCTGTAAGTGTTCTCTAACTTTGATCAGAGTTCAAATATCTCATTTAAGTTTTTTTAAACTGTACTTCAGAATACAATTCATTTATTAACTATATGTTTAAAAAACTGCCCTTCTACTACTGTCAGGATAACGATACATAAGACTAACCAGTGACCTTGAAATTTAGGAAATTGTAGGTTGTTCTCTAATTTTGATCTCCGCTGTAGATTTTGATTATCTAGAAAAGTGCCATACTGTAGTTTTACGATATTAAATCAATACAGAATAAATACTGTAACCTAATATGTTAACTAAAATAAAATAAAGAAAAAATGCTTTTGTGTGAAACAGGTTTATAAAAAAGAAAAACCTTTTACCTAGTAATTTACACTATGCTGAACAAAGCATTCAGATTTGCACAGGAAGATACCTTGAAAAAACCTGCATTGCTAATTACTGCATAAGCAGTTTAATTACTCTAGATTAGCAGACTTTTATGCATGATAACATAACCTAACTTGACTGGATTTGATAATGTGCTTGAGCATCTGCGGCATTCCACAGCACAGGAGTGATTGACGACTGTATAGCTCTGTCAATGGCTTCTTTGTATCTTTCTTCTTTCTTTCTTCTTTTTTATGTGCGGGTTCATTGTGGAGCCATCTAATTCAAAACAGGGATCCTCAATTATGCAATGTGTCATTTACATATGCTAATTAGTATCATATTAATTATCTTTAAATTGGGTAATTAGGCAATCTCAATTAAGACATTGTTCATTACACTAAATGCACAGGAAAGGTGTTTGAAGTTTTTTTTGCCCTCCCAGTGCCTCATCTCCCTTCATGAGTGTGTATGTGAACGTGTGTGCATATGTGTGTGTGTGAGAAGAGACTGGGCTCGCTGCCACATCTGAATCGGGCCTTGCCAGCACGGCACGTTTAATAATTTAGCCGTCCCACATCATATAAGGGATGCACCCACAGCTTTCATGATTACCAAGCATATGGTTTGGTAATGAAGCTGCTGCTTGTAAAATAGTAATGACAGCGGAGAGAGAGGGAGAGAGAGACACAACAGCTTCTTTATTTCATTTTAGCCATGCAGCGAATGCATTATACAGGCTTGTTTGGATTTTGTGTGTAGTGAAGCTGCCATTGAGAAGATCCTGTTTGCCTTGCGCTTTATGAGGAAGGCCAACAAAACGCTGGCAGGGATTCAGGGGCACTAGAGCAGCAACAGAAGCTGAGGCGGCGACGAGGGTTTCTCTACCTCAGCATAGTCTGTCTGGGAAGAGCACAGACACAATAGGATTTCACTGCGAGTTTATGCGCTTTATTATGTGGTTCATTTTAATAGGTAATTATTGAGATTATACAGTAATACCCTTTGAGCTTTTAGTCTGTATACAGTGGCAAATACAAGTACGTGCAATTTGTAACTATTTTGCTTTTTGGTGAGTTGGTGGCAAATTTTTATGAATTTGTATCTCATTTGCACATTTTTGTACAATCTGTTTAAAGGGATAGTTTACCCCAAAAAGAAATTTATGTTATTAATTACTCATGTTGTTCCAGACATGTTGTTCATCTTCTGAACACAAATTCAGATATTTTTGATGAAATCCGAGAGATTTCTGACCCTTCATAGACAGCAATGCAACTGACATGTTCAAGGCCTAGAAAGGTAGTAAGAACAATGTAAAATTAAAGCTGCAAGCAGCGATGAACGGGCCCTCGCACCCGGGCTCACCGCCGACCGGTGGCTTTAGGAAAACAGCAAACGGTGGGCAGTATGCTTTTAATACAGTAAATATATGAGAAATATGTCATAAGTCATTTAAATGTGCCAAACTTCCCATTGGCAGCTGGTGGCGCTATGCCTATAAATGGCATGTAGATGTGTTCAGGCCAGCACTATTATCAAACATATGAAGTTTGGTGCAGATTGACCTTGGTATGTTTGAGTTAGTGAAAGATATGATATATCCTGGTGTCAACAGGTGGCGCTATGATAATATCTGAATATTGGCCTTTAGGTGTCTTCAGGCCAGGACTCTTACCAAACCTCTGAAGTTTGAGGCAGATCAGACATTTTATGGCTGAGTTATTACACCTATGTCCATGGCAAAACATCAAACTTTGTCAGGCCGCCACGGACACGCCCTTTACTGAAACTCAAGATCTTCACAATTTAACATCTCTAAGGCCTCTAGATCAGACTGACCAAATATAATGTTGATTTCATTAAATGTCTAGGAGGAGTTTGCTATAAACCTAATCCCCTGCAAGGACTTCAGATAATGCCAACTGTGAACCAAATGTGAACATTTTCCCTATATTCTGATGATGATGATAAGAACATGTAATTCATAATGATAACAAAATGTTATTATTGCTTGCATTACATTCACCACTTTTGCTTAAATCGTTACCAATCTGTACAATTTGTATGTGGATATTGCTTTGCTGGTGACTCCTGTTATAAGACATCACTCTTAAGCGCTACATAACTAAAATCAATAAGGAAAACGGTGCACAGTTGGCAAATGCATTCACAGTAACCCTCTGCTAGTTTGGATTTTAAGTTTACTGAATTGAAAGGGTTACACTTTAAAATCAACACAGAGACACATACACACAATATATAAAATGTTGCCATCCAGTTTCATTTGTTAACATTAACTATATTAGTTAACATGAACAATAATTAAATAGCATTTATTAATGTTAATTAATATTAAGCTAAAAAAAAAGTATTCATATATTGTTTAAAGGTAAATTAGTTTATGTACTGTGAATTAACATGAACATGAACACAGTTCATGTGGGTGTACAGCAATACACAAAGTGCTCTATAAACGCTTAATTCTTTCAAAATATCTTTAAAAATCAAGTTGAGTGTTTTAATGGGGCGATATATATATAACTGATCTTAAAATGATGGTTTTCGGATGTTTTGAACAGATAACAGCAAAGTTTGTTTTGTTGTCAAAGTTTGTCTTGAAATTTTTAATTATTATAATTTTATATTCAATAAATAACACTATGAAAATATTGTCTACAATGAAGATTATTCACTCATGCTTAAAAGTTGTATTTTTCTTAATCTTTTGCTATGTGACTGAATAGGACAAGTTCATGGTACAGTTCAGTAAAAATAAATAAAAAACAACAACTGCAAAATACAAACAATGAAAGATTTAATGACCCTTTATATTTTCTCAAAATATCAGACATATTTATGTCGATTACGCTACAGCAATGTGCATCTTCCTCAAAGATGGTCTTAAGCAAAACAGCATGTTCCACTGGTCTCTCTCCCTTACACCCCTCCCCCCTTCAGTCACTCTTCAGTGACTCAATGGTGACTGAACACAGACAGGCACAGGCAGAGTGACAGCAGGTTTCTAATTTCTTTTTTTAATTTTCTTTAATTCATAGAAGCTTGTATAAAATTGATATTTACACCACTTGCTCAGAATGATAAGATCTCTGTGTGAAAAAAGTTGTAAAGAGTTTGGATGCTGCACTTTAAAGATATAAAAAAATTACGGTTATGTTTTTTACTACATCTTTAAAAAATCATCACGTCAACACCGTTCAAGATATCCCAAATCCGCTCGCAATTTAACATCTTCAGAATCTTCTCTTCATGTTAAAAAAGTTTGGTGTGAATACCTTATTTTTCTTAGAAGGAGTGTGAATTTGTTTACAGCCTGATTTTTCCAAAAATCCACATTCAAATCAAAATAGCCGGCTTCCTGTTGGTCTTAGCTAATGAGTTTGATTTAGAAAGTTGTCCAGATTGATGAGAACAATATATGTACAGAGTTTGGTGACTGTAGGAAAAACTAACCCCCCAACTTTTGTCAAAAGATGGCGCTATAGAGTGCCTGCTCCACGCCCATTTATGACCTTTTGCCAGTGTCTTACTGTCATTAATATTGACGTGTATGTTGAGTTTCATGAAATTCTAAGCATGTTATCTGCCTTGAAAAGACAGGAATCAAATTTTAAAGTTTGACACGTTGCCATGGCAACAGTATTTGATTTATCATCGACCCCTTTACATATTCTCATCGGCCGTGTTTTGACATTATTTTGATGAAGTTTGAAGAAAATCAAGTAAAATTAAGAGGCTGATTTCAAAGGATTTTGAAAATGACACGCTTCCTGCTGCCAGTTGGTGGCGCTATAACTTTGACTCATAATAGTCACATTTATGGAATCGGCATCATACAACAAACAAACTGGTGAAGTTTCATCAGAATCAAGCAATGTGTGCAACAGTAATTAGACACTTCCTGTTTCTCATTTCTCGCCATAACTTTGTCGCCTTGCCACGGCCAAACCGTTCGAGATATCAAAAATCCCCTCGCAATTTAGCGTCCCCAATGTCTTGAGATCATGCTGACCGAGTTTGGTGACAATCCTATGGAAACCCTGGGAGGAGTACGTTAAATTCCAGAGCATGCGCTTTTTAAACAGCCCTAAATATCTCACTTCCTGTTGCGTTCAGCCCATGACATAGAGTACAAAAGTTGTTTGGCTCAGTGAGATCTATATGTGTACCGAGTTTCATATCAGTACGTGCAAGTATGTGTGCGCAGTACATCAAGTTTTCAAACTGTGTTCCAGGGGGCGCTGAAGAGGCCCTGAACCACGCCCGGGTCCCAGCCTCAGTGGCGTCCTGATGGCCGCAGATTCCGACGTGTGTGCAAATTTTCAAGAGTTTTTGAGTATGTTAAGGCCCCCAAAAGTGCCCAGAAGGTGTAAAAAAAAAAAAAAAAAAAAAAAAATAAGAACCCTTAGAAGAACAATAGGGCCTTCGCCCTTTTGGGCTCGGGCCCTAAATAGTCCATGTGACATTAATGGTTCAACTGTAGTGTTACGAAGCATGCCGGATCAGAAAGCTCTCGGATTACAACAAAAATATGTTTTAGTGTTCCGAAAATGAACGAAGGTCTGGCGGGTTTGAAGCAACATCATTTTAATTAAAATAAGAGGTTTCATACAAAATGCATGTTATTTTTTTTAGTACTGACCTGAATAAGATATTTCACATAAAAGACGTTTACAGTAGTCCACAAGAGAAAATAATGGTTACCGTGTCCGTATTTGTAAAAATGTTTACATACATTTGATTCTTAATACTGTGTTGTTACCTGAATGCAGTGGCGGCTGGTCCATAGGGGGCGCTGGGGCGCCGCCCCCCTCAAGTTAGCCAAGGAAGAAGACTACTAACATGTTAAAAATAAGTTTAATACATATTGCAAAATAATTACGAAATTGCATTATTTTGTCATACTATTCGACTGGTTGTTATGTTAGCACCTGTTAAAAATAAAAAAAATCTAAACTGTTTTTCGTTTGTTTGTGTATGCGGGACGCCGGCCAAATGAGTCTAACGTTATTTTTGTCACACTGTACAACAATAATACTTTTTTTGTATTATAGTAAGGGCTAAGTTTAGGGTTGGGGTAGGTGTAGACGTTAATAAAACACAATCTAATAGGTAGAACAATTAATTTCATTGTTAGTTTCCGGTCTGAGCTGTATACCCTCTAGCCACAACCGGTATACAGCTCAGACCGGAAACTAACAATGAAATTAATTGTTCTACCTATTAGATTGTGTTTTATTAACGTCTACACCTACCCCAACCCTAAACTTAGCCCTTACTATAATACAAAAAAAGTATTATTGTTGTACAGTGTGACAAAAATAACGTTAGACTGATGTGCGCATGCCCAGTAGCCTTAGCTGTATCCCTTCTAGACTTTACCCTGTATACCCTCTAGCCACAACCGTGTCTGTAAATAGGTCTGTAAATTTTTGAAACGCATGTGACTTGAGGCTGAGCTCTGATTGGCTCGTTTCAGATTGTCCTCGGGGCGCAGAGCACTGCGCCCCAGACCCTCCCACTTCAGATCTTAGCCAATCAATATTGTTTTTATATACTTTGTCCACATGGGATTGGACCATTCTCGACTGTCAAATATGTGCAATATCTTTTCCGAGATGAAAGTAAATTTGATTTTATCTTTCACAAGCCGTTCAAATGAAGAAATATGTATAAATAAATACAAAAATAAATAGAATAAACTTACGAATCATGGAGCTTGGATAGAGTTTGCTTCCTAGATGCGATGTAAGTCATGGCTTTTATCGTTTGTTATTTCCAAGTCCTGTCACCGTAGCGTTGTGGGCAGCTACACAGAAAGTAACTGTAACAATGCAGTTTAACTCAATCGTCGGGGTACAAGCAATATGTTTTATGTAGATGTCTTTTTTCCAAGTAAATTGTGAGTGTTTATGTTAGTATTATTATAAGCACAATATTAAAATAGATATATATAATATAGTGTTCCTTCTTTAATTGGACATACAAATATATTGTCAATACCATTATAATTAGGTCAAAAGAATTAATGGTCTACAAGTATTTGGTATTTACAGTTTTTGCATAACAGTTACTTTTATTGGACTATATAAAACTTTATGAAAATTAATTTATATGCAATGTTTTACTACAAATCAATTTATTTTCACTGTCTTTAAATTGAGATTTATCCTGTGGCTCCCTCGTGTGGATAACATTAGTATTATGGCCTTCATCTCTGAATCACATTCATATAAATGGCTAATATTTTTTGGGATGATTACAATGTTTAATGATTACTTTACTGATAATAAAGCCTGTATTAACAATGTGATTCATTTTGTGTGCACCCCCCTAAAATGTTTTAGCACCAGCCGCCACTGCCTGAATGTGGTTTTTTTTTTTTTTTTTTTTTTTTTAATGATAGCTCTTCATGAGTCTCTTGTTTGTCCTGAACAGGTAAACTGCCTGCTGTTCTTCAGAAAAATCCTCAGGTCCCACAAATTCTTCAGTGTGCGATATTGACACAAAAAATATCTCAATATATTTTGAAACTTTATCGATAGCTTAAATTTTCTCATTTGATTCATTCAGAAACGAAAAACCTTCATGAAAACAGGCAATATGGTGTCTAAAACGTCTCTTAAGTAACTTCTTGTCTATTGAACTGTTGTAAAAATCACATTTTTAATCATGGTAGTTTTTAGAGACTAAAACGTCACTCTTTGTGTGAAATTGGTTAACTATTTGAAGTAAAATCTATACATTTTTTACCCCATTGTCTTGAATATGTGATCAATCTAAATGTATTTTAATTTTGAGATCCATCTTTTCACACTGAGGACAACTGAGGGACCCATATGCATTTATTACAGAAGGTTCAAACGCTCTCTGATGCTTCAGAAGGAAAAATGATGCATTAAGAACCGGGGGTAAAAACTTTTGAACAGAAAAAAGATGTGTACATTTTTTTTTATTTTGCCTAAATGTCTTATTTGTTTCATGTAGTACTTCCCTTCAGAAGCCACATAAGATGTTTTCCAGAGGACAAAATAAGTTAAATTTACCCTGACCTTTAAATTCAAAAAGTTTTCACCCCCGGGTCTTAATGCATTGTTGTTTCCTCTGAAGAATCAGTGAGCTTTTGAACCTTTTGTAATAGTTGCATATGAGTCCCTCAGTTGTCCTCAATGTAAATAGATGGATCTCAAAATCATACAGTTATTGTTGGAAAGGGTTCAAATACACCAAAATGCTGAAAAACCAAAGAATTTGTGGATCCTGAAGGACAGCGGGCAGTTTATCTGTTCAGGACAAACAAGGGACTCATGAACAACTATCACTAAGCAAAAAGAAAACAAAACAAAAAACAAACATGTGAATCATTCAGGTAACAACACAGTATTAAGAAACAAGTGTATGTAAACTTTTGAACAGGGTCATTTTTATATGATTTCAATTATTTTTTCTTGTGGACTTATTCCCGTCAGTAGAAAATAACATGCATTTGTATGATCCCTCTTATTTTGATAAAATACTTAACATTTTGCAGATTCTGGAAGGTGTATGTAAACTTTTTACTTGAACAGTATATTATAATGGAAATAAATGGAGCGCAAAGACTTGTGTACCCACACCTTTACCTTTATTCTTGATTTTCTTTCTTTTGTCAGGTTGCGTGTCACGTGATGCACTGAGTGGCTTGTGATTGGTTAATGTGACGGGTGACAGCTTAGGAGCTTAGCATTTCTTAAAGGAGGACAGTGATACGTGATTCTCTCAGGCATTTCCGGCCCACTTCCTCCGCTCGGTGAGGAAGATGAGGACACAGCAGGAGGTCCATCTCTACCACCAACCTCAGAAAAACAGAGAAGAATGTTTAACGCACACATTTCTTGCCCTCTTTGGAAATTTTCACATAGCTACATCATGCTGTACAGTATTCCAGCCTGCTACTTTCAACCCAATGATCTATGTAGATGCTAAATAATTTAGAGGTTCTCTACACCTCACCTCTTGCACATAATATCTGGAATATGTACTCACCTACTCTGAGCCAAGCATGAATCTCAATGGCTGCTCTGTAAGGGAAGGGAGAACTACCCAACAATGTAGCCATTGTAAAGTGCAACCTGGAGAAGTCATAATATAAATCCAGTATTTTATTTCCACTCCATCAGGGAGTGAAACACAGGGCAGCGAGTGGCACCCGTCTCCATGTGTGCGAGACAATGGGCTTCACAGCTGTACTCACTCCTACTGAACCTGTGGAAAAACTGTTAGGCTCTTTGGTCACACATGAGCTCTGTTACAAAACTTAGTGTGCTGCCTAGGCAACTGGCTTCTAAGATGGCATCCCGAGCGTCTTTGGACCTCAAAACAATTTGTCCTAACTATACTTGACGCGACGCCGCAACCCATGATAAAAGGTAACTTTTCCACGTTAATCTTAGTTTTTGTCCTAACTAGTCATGACATCGACACACAAAATTTTACCTCAGAAAAAAAGTGTATGTAAAAACTGTGAACTCAGTGTGAACTAACAAGTGTTTTCCATAACAAAGATGATATCATTCACTCAGTATGTAATTTTTATCATGTTAAAAAGATTTAATATTTATGAATTAGATTATAAACTTGTCCATTTCGTTGGGAGTGTAGTGCACTTCTGCGCTTGTCGCTGGAATTTTGTCGCGTCACGTGGAGTTAGTACAGTTAGGGTGTAACTGGGACATTTGAAATACTTATGTATATAGAAAGCTCAATATAATTGTTTTCCATAAATTTTATGTTAGCATGTCGCTAAGCTAATGGTGCAATACTCTATTGCCATATTTTATGGAAAATAAGAAGGCGCATTCCACAGACGAGAATCCATTAAATGCATTATTAGTGCATTTTCCAGGGCTGCATGATATATTAAACCCATTTAAAATCATAATAAAGCATAATGCTATGTTTACTATATGTGCTTTCATTTTTTACATGCGTGTATGTTGCGTATGTGCGTCTTGGAGCAGCTCAGTCCGCAGTAAATGCTGCTCCACACAAACTGTTATCATGTTATCATGAAGTGTGTCAAACTCCATCTCTGAGTCTTGCTCTCAGTTTTGGTTTATTATAATGTTCATCTGGGAAGGCTATTTCAATAGATTTGTAAGGTAAATCATTTATATATTTTATTGCAAACACATGAGAGTACATCAATATCTTTCTCAATATTCTGTTCTTTGCGATTTCATTGCGATTTCCCTCGCTGAGTTTACACTTTTTGATATCCACATATTCCAGAAATGACAGTGACTGTAGCATTTATGTCTTAAAGAAATGGCCAAATATTAAAGATTAAGTGACATTTGATTTAAATTTTGCTGAGTCAATATTAAACAACGATTAGTTTGTGCAGTAAAGTGTAAAAACTATCGCTGGCGCCCTATCTAGGCAGGCATTTGTTATAATGCGTAATGTACGTAAGCACTGTTGTTTATTGTAAATTATGTATTTTAACAGTTTTGTTCAATATAACCATATGATTACTTGCTTTTGATACTTCATTTGAACTAATTATTATTGCCTCACTGCTATTATATATGTATTTTAAGTTATTTAAGGCTATTGTTCACTTAGGTCTATTTTTATTCCTACAAAAAATTTATTACAATTATCTGAATACTTGATTAATCCAAATTTTAAGAAATTGAAACTACTGGCATGTAGGAAATGCAATACACAAATAAACTTGGACTTGCATACCTTTCTCATTCGGCTCATATTGTGTCGCAGCAGTTTCAGATAATAAAAAATGTGACATACTCCATAAAATACAGTAGATAAAATAACCAATTACTGTAATGAAAAGTAAAATTGACACTTCAGTATTGTTTGAGACATATGTTATATGACTAAATGATAGTCAACATTTCTGTTGCATTGCCCACTGTCTTAGATTTATTATCTTGGCTTTTTTTGCCATCCCAGAATGCAGTCAAATTTCCTTTTGGGATTGTCTTCTCTTCTATTGATGCCTTGAGGGTGCCTTAGAATTTGATCAAAACAGTATCTTAGATGGCAGCATAATTACATTTTTCTGTGATAGTTAAAATACAGCCTCAGCAGGGAGCTTACTAGGTTTTGTAATAGCGATAGACATCATCAGGGACAGGGAAAAACAAGAAAGAAGAAGACCTGACTGAATTTTAAGGAAGGATCTTGAAGGAACGCACAGAAAAACAGACAGAAGAGGAGGAAAAACCTCTGGCTTCCTTCAAGTGGAAACAAATGGAGAAATATGCTGTATTAAAAGATGGAGATGGAGGAGTTCAAATAGAAATAAAATGCACAGGAAAGGTTTTACTGGCTTACTTGGTTGCCTAGGTAATTGTAACTAAACATGACTTAAATTATTGGATATTGAATAGATGCCAGTATCAAGGACAACAATAGCAGGGGCTTTTATGCTGTCCACTAGGGGGAGCTGTGGTATTCCTTTTAAAGCCCTTTTAAACGAATATAAGCATATGTGTGAATGCACATTGTGTGTCTTTAACCAATACATTAGCATGTGAATTTGAAAAAAATACATGGCATGAAACACTTTTGGGAAGTTGCCATGTCCTGCAGTGTGACATGCTATGCTCCATTTATAACAATTGCAGACAATACTTCTGTTTCTCAAGCATGGCATTTTTATGACTTCATATGTTAATTAAGCGACTACATGAAATATTGAAACAGAAGATGATTAAATGTGGTGAAGATTAACAAGTATGTCTTCCCTCATCTAAAATCTGAATGCATGTTATTAATCAGCTACTCATTTTATGAAAAATCCTGACAGTTTCAGAACAATAGTTTTGTTTCTTCTCTCAACATGTTTTCTATGGAAATATTAAATAATGCAGCCACTGACAGATTTCTCACTTCTGTTGTCCTCCTGTCATCCGTTTTATGTAGGATCCGTTGTCTTCACTCTTCCTCTGAGTAACTGACTTCATACTGTTTTGCTCCATCGGGAAAGGGTGGAGCAAATCTGATCTGAGATTCCTCATCTCTCCCCTCTTATCTGGTCTCATCTGGTTGGGATCTCAATAAAATGATGCCTTACGGTGAGGTGACAATTTTTTTCTGCTAGTAGACGTGCTGAGCTAGACTAGTTTTCCTACTATGTGATAATAGGGAGTGAAGGGAGAGTACGTTTGTGTGAAATGAACCACCAGCCTTCTTTGCACAATTAGAGCTTGCGATGGTGTGATATTGTGAATTTTTAACTGTGACCCTGTGGATATTCATATTAATGGTTATTCTTATATAAGCATATCTGATAGCACCACTTCTGAAATTAGTGTATAGCCGCAGTATCCTGAGTGAAAGGTTTAAGTTTTGGACTAAGGGCCCTGGCAACTCTGCAGCTGATAATGCAAGACTAGCCAATATTATACAGCAGCTTTCATCACAGTTTATTCATTTTATACAATGCAGAAGGCCAAAATGTGCTCATGGTGATTCAGTCAAACAGGTTTTTATATATCTCACAGTTATTTAATTACAGCCTTGGTCTTTTATTCTCACATCCTGTCGGCTTATTGTTGTTTGAATATAAAGAAGAGATCATTTGTATGGACAATATGGCTTCACATTGTCTGTCTGTAAAAGAGTCTGGCTTTAAACAGAATTAATAACTTTGGACTGTTCTACAGTGTGTGTCAATTATTTGCTGGCCAGCACATGCTGTTACTGTATAGAATGCCTATTTAATCCATGTTTGACAAGTACAGATAAAGTTCATCAATTACATGTAATTCCCAAATATATTCGTTTATATTTGTTGTTTAATTAGTTATTAAAGGTAATATATTACCATTTATTTAGGCTATTTAATTAGTTATAAAAGATTTAAACCATAATAACCTAGAACCCTACACAAACGTGACTTCTCAAAAAAAAATTTGATATCGCCGATTATGCTTATATTTCTTTTAAATATTTTGTAATCAGCCACAGACCTAGAGTGTATGGCAAAAATAGTATCAATTAATTTCTAGTGACTTATTTAAATTGAGTTCTGCTCCAACTAATTCGCTTTTGAGTTTACATCACAAATATAAATTGTAAATATAAATTATAAATTTTACTTTTTGAGGTAAATGAACTCATTTCATTTAACGAATTTCACTGTTAGGTTTTACAGTGCATGCGAACACTATTAAATAAGCAACATACTTTGATGATTTGAAGAAGGGATGTCTTGCACTTAATGCAGTGATCAGCTAAGTAGTCATGAATACATTGTGCTATGTATATGAATCTTTGATTATTTTTATTAATAATTTATTGCGTCTCATTGTATTATTGGCACACACTTAAGTACTATTTATTTGTGTACAGTATAACAGTTTTACGTTTGCCTCGTCATAATACTTGCACTAATCAGACGATCAAATTTGATGTTTTTATAGATAGATTGATTGATATATTGATATTATATATATATAATACAGAGAAAGGTGAAAGCAACAGATCATGTGTGTGTGTGTGTGTGTGTGTATATACTGTATATATATATATATAATGCTATATAATTTTCTCTATTATAGATCAGTGAGACACAGAGATTTACTTTAAATTTCACCAAGCTGATTACTCACTAAAAACTCCCACAGATTATGTTTTCATGGCATTTTAAGTCTAATTTTGATGTAACAATGAGGTTTTAACTAGGTGTGTAAGTTGTTTATGTTACGGAAGCAGACCAACGAGAGAGGTAAGTGTAAATAATGACAAGGTTTATTTCAGCAGAGCAATATGAAGATGATAACGTGCAGAACCGGGTAAGTATAACAGTCCAGATGATGATTCTTGATGTGTATATTGGTTGTATGATTATAGATGTTTTTCCTTTCCAGGAACGACGGAAGGAGAACTTCAGACGAGACACACACACACACCGTTGGTGTCCAATAGACAGGCTTACGGCTGACACACCGCTGACTGGAAACAGAGATTTGACTTCAGACTGGAACAGAACGAGAATACAGGTAAGTATCAACAGGTAAGTAGCACGGTAGGTTTTTCTTGGATTTGTGAACTCAATAGAATGACACAATGAGTCCGCTTCGTGCAAACGAGCCCGGACACTGAGTGGTGTGTAATGTGTGCTTATATGTGTGTCTGGTGATTGGCTGCAGGTGCGTCTGATTAATATTCAGGTGATTGTGATCGCTGTGTGAGTGAGGTGGTAGAACCTGGCCAATCCGTGACAGTTTACTACCTTTATAAATTAGTCTTTCCATTAACGCCATTATATTGTTCATTCAGACTGATTTGCAAATGTACACGAACACAAGAGGACACATAACCAGTTGTATCAAATCATATCATGAGCCAGTGCCTTCTCTCATGTGACTTTTCCCCATTCGTTCTCAATTACCCCCCCACCAAACTCACAACATGCTTTAGGGGGTTGTTAAAACTCAATGGGCTCAGGGGAGGCGAAAGAGAAGCGGACTCCCGCTGTAACTTTACCTGTGTTGCTGTTGGACAGGATTTTTTTTCTCATTCAGTTTGTTGAGGAGACACTGCCTCCCTTACCTCCTCAGAAATAATCCCTCTGATATAAATGCTTCACACTTAACTTTAAATAAAAAATATATTCACAGACACACACTACTTAGTACTATTGTATTTACTACAATAATACCCAGTATATTGGACACTTATTTCATATCCAGTATCCGAATACTTTTTGACATACTTTCAGTTGAAAAAAATCCTCCAAAGTGTACTTTCAGTAAAACTAATAGCATTTGTGTCTTCGCCATAAAAAAAGTGTTTTTATTAAAGTTCTACTTAATAAAAAGAATCATAACGGTAGCCAAACCATGTCAGGAAGCTTGTATGACTGTAGCTCTCATGTACTGTAAGTGCTATCTAATGTTCTGGGGAATCAATCGAATCAAGGGGCTGTCGAGTGTGTGACTATCAGCAGGACGTCAGTGATGGCCCATCAAGCTCATTATGATCCACTGACCAACATTATGTTGCAGAAGTCAGTAGAGTTTCAAGCTTGTGTGCTGGTAACCTATGGGCCATTAAGAAACTAATGACACGTTGCTATGGCACTCTCGCCATGCATTTTAATGTCAGCATTACACTTTATTTTGCACGGGGAGTTCACGGCCTGTCGTTTTCGGCACACAGGAGCTCGGCACACAATCCAACATGCAATGTGTTCTTCAACATTGCTCAAATCATAGAATACATAAATGTGTGTGAGCGTAAGTGTATGTGTGTTTCTAGTGTCAGCCAGCAGATCCAGTGCCAGTCCCACTGTGTCTGCTCATCTGTGGACATGGCTTATTTTGCATGCCAACTCACAAGCCACACTTCACAGGGACTTCATAATAACACCCCCTGCCGAGGTGACAGCCTGATTGGATTTCTGAAGGAGTCGCTTGCATGCATTTGCATACTAATTGACGAATGTTTTTTTTTTCTGTCTCCCCTTCTTCCTTGACTCTCCCCATTCTTTAACTATCATTAAATGATGAGAGCCTCATCCATCCGTGACACATGAACTCTGCATTGCTCAAAATAATTCAGGCAAACGGCAGAAAACGGGTTACGGATTCACAATGCGAACCGCACGACTGATACCTACGGCAAAAGCATATGGCTGAATTATTATTCTGTTTTAAATTGAGTATGTGCGACACGTGTGTTTTACGACTCAAAAGAGTAAAAGAGGATTTCTTTTGGAGCTCAAAGATGAGAGCTGCTCCAGCTGAGAACACGTCAAGTCGGCAAAATAAGCCTCCCTGGAGAGTAGACACCAGGCAAGGCAGGAACAGCAGTGGCAGATGTGCCCCACTATAATGCAGTATATGTAGGACGCGCACACACACACACACACACACACTCCCAAATGCCCTCTGCCCTTCATTACACACTCGCACACACACACACACACACACACACACACACACACACACACACACACACACACTCAAACACACCCACGTACCAGCACACACAAAATTGAAGCGGATGTCACCAGATGCTGCTCTTACAGCCTGTGTTACTCAGGCGGTTGTTATTTTTTTTACTCCTACACGCGTGTAGCTTTGCCACAGTTTTAATTATATGGTATAAAAAGAGCTCATAGTCTCTGCTGGATGCAACCGATTGGAAGGAGACCACACAGAATCAAACTGCAGGATTGTTTGTGCAAGTGCCAGTGTTATATACAAATGGCTCAGCGCGTCAAGTGGCAGAGAAAAGCAGTGTTGGTGGAGTGCCAATGTCTTTCATAGCATTAGGTTATGAAACAAAGCGGCTCTAGTCAGGTGTGCGACACGGTGAGAAATTAACTCGTTTTACCTCAGGCGCGGGGATAAAAAAAGGCCTCAGACTAATGATTTGATTTAGACATTTAATTAGTTTAATACATATTGCGCTGGCTTCTGCCCTGCTAATCTCCAACTGAACGGAGGTGGAAGGATGCTCTCGCTACAGCCAGCCAGTCAGCAGGCCGGCTCAGAGAGTTGAGGCTAAAATATGGATACATATATGCCCCTCTGCCTCTAAGAGAACTGTTTCAAAGGCACTGAAGGCTGCTGAAATGTTCATGAGGAGAGCTCGCTTCTCTGACAGACCTTGGCTCGACTTTCTCCCAACAAACACAAAATAGCACTCAGGTCAGGTAGCTGCTAACGTACACATAGCAGACTTTAAAAACACTCAGTAAAAGCTGTTTTTTTTTTTGTAATATGAAGTGATGATCTGAAGTGAAAGTGTGTGTATGAGCTTTTATATTCAACATGAAATCCATATTGACACTATTTACTTTCTTTATACAAGTTTCTGGTTGTATTGTGAATGATTCAATGGTGCATATTAGTTCAATAGATAAATAAATAAAAATAACTTGCTTAACCTTCAGAATGACTTTCCAGGCTACTTTTTTTAATTTATTTATTTTTTTAAACCCTCCCGTGCAATCACCTGTAACATGGGGACATCCAAACAATATCTAATAGATAAAAAACAACTCCCGTCCCACAATTTTTCGTCTGATTATCAGTGATTATTATGTTAACTGTAAAATATCTTTTTGGTATTTGAAATCAATATAAAAATCAATATCAATATAATCAATATATATATATATATATTATACAAAATATAAATATGAAAAACGTTAGCTTAAAAAAGCGTACGTAAAACATGCGTTTAAGCTAAAGTACTAAATTACTAAGATTTTTAATGCTCTTTGTAAAAGTCTCTTCTGCTCACCAAGAATGCATTTAATTGATAAAGTACAGCAAAACAGTAAAATTTTTAAATATTTGTACTATTTAAAATAACTTTTTTCTATTCGAATATATTTTAAATCATAATTTATTCCTTTGATCAAAGCTAAATTTTCAGCATCATTACTCCAGTCTTCAGTGTCACATGATCCTTTAAAATCATTCTAATATTCTGATTTGCTGTTCAAAAAAACAATTAGTATTAGTATTATTAATATTATCAATGTTTAAAACAGGATTTTCAGGATTCTTTGATGAATAGAAAGATCTAAAGATCTGAAATATTTATCTGAAATAAAAAGCTTTTGTAACATTATACACTATACCATTCAAAAGCTTCAGTATATATATTTTTATCTATCTAGAAATTATAGAAATTAATACTTTTATTTAGCAAGGATGCTTTAAATTGATCAAAATTGATGATAAAGACATTTATATCGTTACAAAAGATTTCTATATCAGATAAATGCTGTTCTTCTGAGTGTTTTATTAATCAAAGAAACCTAAAAAAAAAAATTCTACTTAGCTGTTTTCAACATAATAATAATAAAAAATGTTTTTGAGCAGCAAATCAGAATATTAGAATGATTTCTGAAGGAGCATGTGACTGGAGTAATGATGCTAAAAATTCAGCTTTGAAATCACAGGAATAAATTACATTTTAAAATATATTTAAATAGAAAACAGCTATTTTATAAAGTAAAAATATGTAAACATTTGACTGTTTTTTCTGTATTTTAAATCAAATAAATGCTTGGTGAGCAGAAGAGACTTCTTAAAAAACATTAAAAATCTTACTGTTCAAAAACTTTTGACCGGTAATGTATGTAGCTAAAAAAAGCTTAAAAATAAAAACACTTGTAATTAAAATAAAAAAAAGACAAAAATTAAAAAACAAAAAATGAAAAGCTGATTTAAAATATTAAGAAATGCTAGAATAATGTGTAAATAATACTAAAATATCTTTGGAAATTTCATCACATGATAAAATGTGTTTGTGGCAGCTATTCATGTTTACTATGAAGACTGTTCAATAGATCCCTGCAGAAATAAATAGAATATGAAAACAGAGAAAGCTGCATTTTATATCTGTCAGATATGCATTTATCCACGATTCATTTGCCAAATCATTTTAAATTATACAATGATGTAAACTATCAAAGCAAGCCAGACAGAATCTTGTTTTTATATAATCTTCCTGAGCAGAAGCATATCCTTGTGCTATCCTTTTGATATTGAGAGTAGCTAAAACAGTTAAATGCAATAAATATTTAAATCAAAGCAGAAAAAGCATTTCTTTCTATAGTCATGCTCAGCCGCAGCAGCTTTCCATTGACTTTTGCTGCTTTTATACTGATTTTTTTCTAATTATATTTTTTATCAAGTACTCCTATGCCTCCCAGTATGTTTATCAAGCCTTCTTCCTGGTTGTGTCTATTGACATGTCTAGGTGATTTCAGGTTGTACTGCCCTTACCGGGTCATTTGGCTCCTAAAGTGTTGGCAAAACCTGACCCGCACACACAGTTTTCCTTTTAGACGAACCCATGGTATGGAGAAAGAAAGCAAGCTAAAAGAGCGCCAAACAAGAGCCCCTGGAGACAGCATGTCTACTGCTGCGCTTGTTGTGTGCTGGGAAAGATGTGACATTGACAGTGATAGCCTCGCTGGTCTCTCTTTTGTAAAGTGGTCGTTGCAGGTGATGGATTCACTTCTAATGGAGTGCTGCTCCCTCAGAGGGTTAGCGTTTACCCAGTGCTCCGCCACCCACAGAAAGCACCCCTACACTGCTTGCACATGAATAATTGCCCACCAGGGACTGATTTTGCTGTAGATACCCCAGTGTGTAAGCCTCACTCCCCACCCACCCTCCGCCCCTCTAGGGAAAAGGGAAGGGAGGAGGTGCGTGGGCCCAGTGTCAGCGCGTTAAAGGCATTTTCAGGTCTGTATTTTCTCTTTCTCCATCTCTGATATTCTTTCATATAGCATTTCATAGAAATGCCATTGGTTTCTCCAGTGTGTGTGTGTGTGTGTGTGTGTGTGTGTGTGTGTTGTGTGGAGAGTGCAATGCCCTTGGCTTTTAACAAGAAGCAATAATGGGAGCTGAGAGCAGCAATGGAGCAGAGAAAGAAAGAGAGGCAGGCTGAGCTCTTTATTGTCCTTTCCTTATTGTCATCTATCTATCTATCTATCTATCTATCTATCTATCTATCTATCTATCTATCTATCTATCTATCTATCTATCTATCTATCTATCTATCTATCTATCTATCATCTATCTATCTATCTATCTATCTATCTATCTATCGGTCTGTCTGTGTCTGTCATCTATCTATCTTTTATCTGTCTGTCTGCCTTTTTATCTGTCTATCTGTCTGTCTACCTACCTGTCTGTCTGTCTGTTGATCTGTCTGTCTGTCTGTCTGTCTGTCTGTCTGTCTGTCTATCTATCTATCTATCTATCTATCTATCTATCTATCTATCTATCTATCTATCTATCTATCTATCTATCTATCTATCTATCTATCTATCTATCTATCTATCTATCTATCTATCTATCTATCTATCTGTCTATATGTCTGTCTGTCTGTCTGTCATCTATCTATCTTTTATCTGTCTATCTGTCTATCTATTGTCTATCTATCTTTTATCTGTCTGTCTGTCTGTCTGTCTGTCTGTCTGCCTGCCTTTTTGTCTGTCTGTCTGTCTGTCTGTCTGTCTGTCTGTCTGTCTGTCTATTGTCTATCTATCTTTTATCTGTCTGTCTGCCTTTTTATCTGTCTATCTTTCTGTCTACCTGTCTATCTGTCTGTCTGTCGATCGGTCT
This sequence comes from Garra rufa, assembly GCF_049309525.1. Classification (NCBI taxonomy): domain Eukaryota; kingdom Metazoa; phylum Chordata; class Actinopteri; order Cypriniformes; family Cyprinidae; genus Garra; species Garra rufa. The sequence goes on along the minus strand of NC_133377.1, from coordinate 3,912,729 downwards.
GTCTGTCTATCTGTCTGTCTGTTTGTCTATCTATCTATCTATCTATCTATCTATCTATCTATCTATCTATCTATCTATCTATCTATCTATCTATCTATCTCTGTCTGTCTGTCTGTCTGTCTGTCTGTCTGTCTGTCTGTCTGTCTGTCTGTCTGTCTGTCTGTCTGTCTGTCTATCGTCTATCTGTTTATCTATCATATATCTATCTGTCTATCTTTCTGTCTACCTGTCTGTCTGTCTGTCTGTCTGTCTGTCGTCTATCATCTATCTATCTGTCTATCTTTCTGTCTGTCTGTCTGTCGTCTATCATCTATCTATCTGTTTATCTATCGTCAATCTATCTGTCTATCTTTTTGTCTACCTGTCTGTCTGTCTGTCTGTCTGTCTGTCTGTCTGTCGTCTATCATCTATCTATCTGTTTATCTATCATCTATCTATCTGTCTATCTTTTGTCTACCTGTCTGTCTGTCTGTCTGTCTGTCGTCTATCATCTATCTATCTGTTTATCTATCGTCAATCTATCTGTCTATCTTTTGTCTACCTGTCTGTCTGTCTGTCTGTCTGTCTACTTGTAGTAAATCTAAACTTAAATGCTAATAGAATAAACAAATATTCATTCATATTTTTGATTCATTTACATCACGGTTCAAAAGTTTGAGGTCAAATTCATGCAACTTCATTGTCAAACATACACACAAATAGTGAATTTGCATTTAAAGTCCACCTGCAGGTTCAGAAATCTTCAGGGAGGCAGTTTGATTGGACGTGACATGGACATTTTTTTGCTATGAATGTAACAAATTTAATAACAGACACGTTTTTCATTCATTAATTCTTCATCTAGAAGTGATCAGAGTTATTGTTGAATGTGATGTGGCATGTGACCACTGGTATGGCGATGTGCTGCCCATAACTGTGAGACGTCCAGCCCATGTGCCGTACAGTGGACACATTTGTGTACTGGCAAAGAATCACATCATAAATATTACATCTTCTGTTGACGGCTCCCAAGATGGATTGCATTCTCCATCCATAAAACAGCCAGGGGACAGATGAATTATTCATTGGGCTCAAGCCACCTGCCCACCCCTCAGGAGATACTCGGCACACATTTATAGAGTCTATTTACCTTAATTAGCCCCCTACATGCTTTTTTTATAACCCCTGCATTTGGGGTCGAGATCATATACAATTAAAATGACAACATAGACATAGAGCCTTGTGCATAACACATGTCTGGCAATTGTTTGATTTTTCATTGCACTGTGGATGTTGCTTTTGGAAGCACCGTCGTCATTCCTGAAAGCCACAAGTGTTAATATCTGTTCTAGGGCTAGGGCTGCCAAACTTAACACACTTTCAGCACATTCACCTAATTCCACATGAAAACAGCTTCATTGTGTTTTGACCTCTTTTAAATGACTAGGTTGGAACATCCAGTACCTCAACAAGAGAATAAGCACAGGTGTCCATATTCAGCACACACACACACACACACACACACACACACACACACACACACACACACACACACACACACACACACACATATATATATATAATGGTTTACAGTAATGGTTTACAGAAAGCAAAAAAGGATATAAAAAAACACTTGTCTACTGTTACTGGGTTTCATCCTTAAACCCGCAATAACATTTATTATTATCTCATAATTTTTAACCATTGTACACAGCCACAAAAACTTATTTTATTCCATTCTGGATTTGATTTCTAAATTAATTACAAATAAAAAAGCTGTTTCTCCATTTACTGACAGCTGAAGCTTGCTTTGGTTGGTTGTGTGTGTGTGTGTGTGTGTGTGTGTGTGTGTGTGTGTGTGTGTGTGTGTGTGTGTGTGTGTGTGTGTGTGTGTGTGTGTGTGTGTGTGTGTGTACACCTGGTATTCATCACGTTATGGGGACCAAATGTCCCCACAAGGATAGGAATACCAGTAGATTTTGACCTTGTGGGGACATTTCTCAGGTCCCCATTAGGAAACAGGCTTATAAATCATACACAATGAGTTTTTTTGATGAAGTAAAAGTATGCACAATCTCCTGTGAGGGCTAGGTTTAGGTGTAGGGTAGGTGTAGGGCGATAGAAAGTACGGTTTGTACAGTATAAAAACCATTACGCCTATGGAATGTCCCCATAAAACATGTAAATCCAACATGTGTGTGTGTGTGTGTGTGTGTGTGTGTGTGTGTGTGTGTGTGTGTGTGTGTGTGTGTGTGTGTGTGTGTGTGTGTGTGTGTGTGTGTGTGTGTTGTGTGCATAAAGCATCAGGGATGCACAGTGTGTAGTAAAATAAATATTTTATTATATTTCATATTGTATATTAACATGTTTTGATGTCTAAATTCACAAGTAGCCTTTAAAATAAGTGATCTTCTGTTTCACCTTTTACATTTTTTTTAAATTTCAACTGGAATATATATATAACAAAAAAAAAACACAAATACCTTTTTATAATCATTATTATATTAAAATTAAATTATTATAATACAATTATTATAATCAAATTAAATTATCATTATTATATTTAAATTCTAAATAATAATTATAAATAAAAAATATATATTAATTGTGAGATAAAAAGTTGCAAATACCTTTTAATAGTTTTTTTTATTCTAAATGGGTTTATATATCCTGAGATATATAATTATTTAAATAATAATAATTTGTAATTATATTAAATAATTAAAAATAATAATTGTGGGATAAAGCAAATAATATCATGAGATTATATAATTTTTTAAAATAAAACAATTATATATAATATAAATAATTTATGATTACATAAATTATCATCATTCTATTATTATTATAAATATTAATTATAAGAATTCTAAATAAAAAAATTATTATTAATTGAATTAATTAATTGAACAGATTTAATAATAATTGACTAATAATAAAAACTTCTTTATTATAAAAAAAGTATAAATAATAATTATAATAATTATATATAAAACAATTAAATTATTAATTGCGATTGTGATTTTTTCCCCAAATGGATTAATAATATAATGATATATATATATATATATATATATATATATATATATATATATATATATATATATTTAATATATAATATAAATAATTTATAATGACATAAATTATCATCATTATATTATTAAATAATTATAAATAATATAATAATTATAATAATAATATAAATAAATAATATAAATAATAATAATTATAAGTAAAATAATTTAATTAATTAATTGCAAGAAAAATCTGAAATGGGTTTTCATGATATTAAACATTTTTTATGGCAATAATATCATGAAATAATATAAAATCTAAAATAAAAAAATATATTTAAAATAAATAATGTATAATTATATAAATCATTATTATATTAAATATTATAAATAATAGTAATACAAATAAATTAAATCATTAAATTAAAATAATTATTTTCAACCTTTGACAACTCTAGTATGTACTAATGAATTTGCCAAAGTTTGTAGAGTTGCCGATAGTTTCTAAAGAGAAGTTTTCTTGCTCTCCGTCTGTCTCTCTCTTTCTCAGTGTCTCGCTCTTGTTCTGTCTGACGCCGCTGACATCTCAACACTTCCTCTGTGCCTGCTGTCTTATGTTATCTGTCAGTCTGCCAATAACAGAACATGTTGAGTTATTGGAGCTTTGCTCGACATTAAACAATTAACTGGGTTTTGTTGTCCTTCCTCCCACGAAAACACATGTACTTCAGTCGTTGCAGTTCACCCAAAGCCTAGATAAACTTTCTGTCATTACAAGCATTACAGTTTGAGACAGTGCCAGCGCATGAGTCTCTCGGCAGCACGCAGCTCCAATTAGCTTTGAGGGCGAATGAAATGCACGCTATCCGTGACTCATGTAGGCATTAAAAGAGGCTCTATTTTTAAACTACTTGGACTTGGCCGACGAGCTAGTTAGCTGAGTATATCCTGAGCGGGCTAGTGTGAGTCTGCTGAATTTTAATGGGGATGCTGACAGTGTTGAAGGTGGAAAATTGTGTGACAGTGCTGCAAGAAAAGAGCTGCGGGCGGCTTACAGTAGCTGATGGTGAGAGAAAGAGAGGTAGAGAAAAAGAGACGTGTCCATGTGTCCAGAACTGGCCCTCTCTGCAATGATCATACTGATGAAACATTCATTGATACATTCACATACACAATTGTACAGAGCTGTTCCAAAGTTTGGGGTCTGTAGGTTTTTTTTTTTTTACTTTTTGAAATAAGTCTCCTGCACTCCAAGGCTGCATTTGTTTGATCAAAATACAGTAATATTATTAAATAGTATTACAATTTAAAATAACAGTTTTCTATTGAATATATTATGAAAGTGATTTTTAGGATCATAACGCTAGTCTTCAGTGTTACATGATTGTAAGATTTTATGTCTTTACTTTCACTTTTGATCAATTTAATGTGTCCTTTATAAATAAAATATTTATTATTTTTTATTTTTTATTTTACTGACCAAAAACTTTTGATTAGCAGTGTATTTTTAACATTAAGTAGAATATTTATTTATTTTCTTTTTAAAAATTTGACTCATTCACACTGGTATAATAGAGTAATTTTTATTGGAAACAGGCCTAAGGCCCTATAAAATCCTGTTTTATTATTATTTTTTTCCCAAATTCATTTTATTCCATTTTAATTTTTCTGGATTCTCTTTTAATGGTTAAATTAAAAGCATGTCTAATTAATTGAAATTATGAAACAAAAAAAAAACCAACCAAACAAACAAAAAAAACATTTAAGACCTGTTGAATTTTTTTTTTATCAAATTCAGTTTTATATATTTATTTATTTTACAAATTCTGTTTATTCCATTTTAAGTTTTCTGGATTCCCTTTTTTACGTTTAATTTTTTTAAATTGTTTAATTAAAAATTATTACCCAAAAGGCTAATTAATTGAAATTTTGAATAAAAATTGTATGGCCATGCGAATCACATTTTATTTTTTCTTAAATTCAGTTTTATTTTTTTCCAAGTTCTGTTTAGTCCATTTTAATTATTCAGAATTTTTTTTAACTTTAATTTTTTTTATTTTTCTACACTCTGTTTTAATTGTATAATTAAAAGATATTAATACAATTATTATGTAACAAAAATTATGTTTTTACGGCCCTATGAAATGTGTTTTACTTTAAAAAAAATTCAAATTCAGTTTTATTTATTATTATTATTATTATTTGCAAATTCTGTTTGTTCCCTATTTTCTGTATCAATTTTTCTAGACTGTTTTAATAGTTTAATTAAAAGATATTAACAAAAAAAGCATGTTTAACTTACACAATTTAACAGCATTTATTAAAAGATGAAAAAAAAAAAAAAAAAAATTAAGGCCATATAAAATGCACTTTTTTTTTTTTTTTCTCAAATTCAGTTTTATTTTTTCCCAGATTCTGTGTAGTCCATTTTAATCATTCTGGATTCAGTTTTTTTTTTGTTAAATTACAAGATATTAATAAAAAAAAGCTTGTGTAATTAATTGAAATCATGAAACTTTTGACAGTGACAATTTACAGTGATTTATTAAACAAAATAATTTTTTAAAAATGTTTAACGAAAATAATAAAATTTTTAAGGCCCCATAAAATATGATTTTTAAGTTTTTCATTAATTTTATGAATTTCATTTTAATGGTTTCATTAAATTGTAATAATAAAAAGCTTTTGTCTTAATTGTTTGATTTTTATAAATGATTAATTTATACTTTTTTCTGTGTGGCGTACTTAAATATTCTACTAAATATTTTTTTCTATTTAATATTCCCTAAAAAAATAATGTTTTGATAATAATTTTAGTTTTAGTAGTAGTACTGTCACTAGGTTAAGTAATTTTCTGTCACAATTTCTTCAAGTTAAACTAAACTTTTATTTTGACGGGTTGCTGTGAAGACCTTTAAGTTTCTGTTTGTATTTGACATGACAATACTTATTCTAATGTGCACTTCAGTATGTGTGTAGTAAATGAAACCGTAGTATTTTTTGCCTTAATATTCAATATTGCATTTTGATTTAAGTGAACTGATCTCCTTTTGATTTATTCATCCCAAACTAAGCAAATTTATGTCAACGTGTCACAAAATTAAATATGTTTTTAATTTACTAAATGGCTTGCCTGAATCACAAAATACATGGGCGGCTTGCATTTTGTGACATGCTGAATCCCAAAATACTATATGCACAGTGCATTTTGTGCTCCAGATAACCACTTTTATTCATGAAATACACAGCTGATATCAACATACATCTCACGAATCGCAACATACTAATACAAAAGCTGTTTTTGTTCCATGAAATAAAGTACATTTCTCTTACAGTATGTGCATGAAAAGGCACACTGATTTTTTTTCTTTTTGTGTAAATGCATTAAAGTAAAACAGCGTTTCATGTCACACATTTCATTTACATTATGAAAGTAGTCTGGTTATACTTAATGCTCCATATTCCCTGCTCATTGTTTGCATAAAAGCGCATTGTGGCCTCTAAAGATAGCACATCTGACACCGCCTTTGAACTTGACTTTGAGAGACAGGGCAAGGCAGTAAAACTTCTGCATAGACACATTTGCACTAATTGCCATTTGGAGCAGAGAGGCTCAAATGGAGACGTGGAGAAACCAATAAGATTTCAAAGGGTCATACAGAGCCTCTAGCCTCATTACATAGACACTGACAGGCTTACTTAACCCTTCGGTCACAATGATAGAACGAGAGAGAGACAAGGGAGAAGCCAGACTTTTAGCGAGCAGACGGTCTGAGGCATCTTGACTAGATAGACATTAAATTTGCATCGAGTTGGGTTTAAGTGGCTCTGCCTAAACACTCTCACTTATGTTCACATGAGGAATTTTACTGCTGTTTTAATATTTCTACAGAGAGTCTGTGAATTATTAACTGACTAAATATTGCCAGAGCTGAAAGAGCTTTCATAGCGTGCTGCACAGGTACAGGGCTCGTATGATGAAATATGTAATGTGAGCTCTCACTATATGCATTATTACCGAGACACCGTTGCACTGAATAACTTGATGTGTGATGTGTATTAAAAATTTTAACAATATGTTACAAGGTGCTGTGCAATATTGTGAATATATATTTGTGGCTAAAAGGCATTGTTGAACACAACACGCTGCAGATGATCTACTGACTTATTGCTTTCATTAAAATGATTCTACACAATATATAATTAAATTATTTCAATTTAAAAGTATTTAAATATAAATAATGTACAAATGATTAAATACTAAATTAACTAAATATTAATAAAGGGATATTATGATTAGCTAAAATAAAAACATTAAAAAAGATTGTTATTTCAAATAAAATAAAATCTGAAATATTTTGAGCTAGTTGTCAAGGCTACGTTTTTTAAATTTTAAACTTAATTTAATTCAATTTGAAGTTTCCTAAAGTTAAAGAACCAAAATAACTAAAACTCCTTAAACTAAAACTAAAACAGTAAATCGTTGTAATAATAGTGTATTATTTTAAAATAAATAAATACTAAAAATTGTCTAAAACTTTAACATTAAAATAAAAACATTATATATCTTTTCAAATAGTAAATAGTTTTAAATTGTATGTTTTAAATAAATTATATATATATATAAATATTACATATTTATATAGTTTATATTGCTTAAAAAATATATATATATAAATATTTTAAATTAGATTATATATATATATATATATATATATATATATATTTAAAATGGTAAATAGTTTTAAATTAAAATGGTATAATGTTTTTAAATAAATAAATAATCTAATATAAATAAACTATGTAAATGTACAATATTTTTATAATAGTGTATTATATAAATAAACTATTTATTATATAGACTATATGCAGTATTTTTTAAATAGTAAATAGTTTAAAATAGTATTTATATATATATATATATATATATATATATATTACTTAAAATGTCTAAAACTAACTAACATTAAAATAAAATAAAAAAATCTAATTTAAATATTATATTTTGTAAATAGTCAATCGTTTTAAATTGTATAATATTTTTAAATAAATAAATAATATAACTACATAAATATATTTATTATATTTATATTTATTATAAATATAAATAAATATATTATATTTATTATTTATTATATATATATATATATAGTATTTTTTTAAATAGTTAATTGTTTTCAATTGTATAATATTTTTAAATAAATTTATATATTTATATAAATAGTTTAATACATAAATAAACTCTTTCTCCCTCTCTTTCTATATATGTCAAATACTAAAAATGTCTAAAACTAACTAGCATTCAAATAAAAACAGAAAAAATACCTAATTTAAAATTTTAACAAGAACTATAATAGAATATCAATGACATTAAAATAACCCTGTATATGGTGCATTACAAAAATGGATTAACCAGTCAGCATCTAGGGCCAGAACTATCCATTTTATATGGACATGGTAATTAATTAACACTTAAGGAACAGCAGCAGGTAATTTTTCAGAACCATTCTTAGGTCCCCATGAAGAAACAGGCTTATAAATAATGCACAATGAGTTTTTTTGAGGAAGTAAAAGTGTGCACAATCTCCTGTGAGGGCTAGGTTTAGGTGTAGGGCGATAGAAAATACGGTTTGTACAGTATGAAAACCATTACGCCTATGGAATGTCCCCATAAAACATGTAAACCCAACATGTGTGTGTGTGTGTGTGTGTGTGTGTGTGTGTGTGTGTGTGTGTGTGTGTGTGTGTGTGTGTGTATTATCCACTGACAGGTTCTGTTTTAGATTAAATTTAGAGCTACTGTGGGCACAAGAATCTGGGCGACTAAAAAGAATCTGAGTAACAGAAAAGGAAGAGGGTTAAAATCAATGCGAAAGAAACAGAGCGCAAGTCCAGGTGGCTCCTCCACCCAAAGACAGCTCTGAATCCACACAGCTGCTGGCATACGATTGACTTTCAACAGGCCTCTCCAGCTTTCTTTACTGCAACAGGCAGAGTAAAGCGATTGGTTTCGCCCCGCCATAATGGCTGCCCATGAATGCTGAGTGTGATGGTGGGAGCCCATTAGAGCCTCAATGGCTGACAAGACACTTAGCACTCCCAGGAGCTCAAACGGCCCTTTTATCACCGGCCTAAGGCTGGGCTGAGGCCTGAGAACTGGTGGCCAGCTGGGTCTTTACCCAACCCACACACACACAAAACAGCACCTGCTTGGTATTACCCAAGGGCTGAGATTCCCAGTGTTGCCCTCAGCTGGCATGGAGACACAGAAGAGAGCATACTGGGAAGCAGCTGTGAGATTTGACAGCGGGGATTTGGGAGATATGGGAAAGGAAAGGCAGCAGCTTTGTAAAGATTATCAGAATTGCAATGTGCCGGTATGAAGCACAGAAACAGAAGGCCCGTATTGACTGGAAGATTTGCTCAGGTTTTGTGAGGGCCTGTACTTTGTTAGTGTTGCTTTAGAAATATGGTGACTTGAAGCCATTATAAAGCACTCAAGTCACCATTACCTTCCAAATTGGTTGGAAATTACCTTGAAATAAAGCAGGAAAATACTTAGATTGGGATTCACTTTGCTGGAAATTATGCGCACAAAGACATTCTGGGTGGTTTTCACAACACTTTGCGGAGAATGTCATTGCATGTCGTTGCTGACCTCGCAGTCTTTCCTCATCCAGCTCAAGGAGCGCTTTGGGACGAAATGCATTAGTCTCACTCAGGGGTGAACACCAATCTCATACAGCCTCTTTTCTCCACTTCCACCTTCAATCTGAAAGAGCACTACATGAGGTGCATAAAAAGTTCCTCTGCCCGGACTGTAAGTGCTTCAGAAGCCGAGGGGTGTTTTATTGGGGCAACGCTTTTATCAGTTTTTTGGGCTGGCATATGGGAAGGAGATATTGTAAGCTGCTGCTTGTATAGATGAAAGGCCAGGATATTTGATTGTGAACACAAGTGGATGAAGATACGGCTCTGAAAAGATGGTTGTGGCTCATAGAGCTCTAAAAATGTATGTACCCTCTGTTTTAAAAGACATTTAAATGCAATTCATGCATGCAGTACACGTTTTCTATAATAGCATTAAGGTTCCATTTGTTAACATTAGTTTAACATAAACTAACCATCAAAAATACTTCTAAAGCATTTGTTAATCTTAGTTAATGTTGATTCCAAAATTTACTAATACATTATTAAAATCAAAAGTTGTATCTGAGCTAACAGACTAACAAGGAACAGTTGTATTTTTATTATTGCTACTAAAGATTAATACTGTAAAAATGCATTGCTCATTAAAGGTATAGTTCACCCAAAAATGAAAATTACCCCATGATCACCCTAAAGCCATCCTAGGTGTATATGACTTTATTCTTTCAAATACAATCTGAGATCTATTAAAAATGTCCTGGCTCTTTATAAGTCCGATAAAGTGCTTCCATCCATCATAAAAAGTACTCCACTTGGCTCTGGGGGTTAATAAAGGCCTTCTGAAATGAATTGATGCATTTGTATAAGAAAAATATCCATATTTAGAACTTTAAAAACTGTAATCTGTAGCTTTCGCTAACTATCGTACGCACTTTCATGAGAGAGTGGCATTCCAGCGGATGACGTAGGACATAGGTGTAGCGTAAGCTCCTTTAAGAATAATGAGTAACGAACAGGTAAGCGCAGAGGAGAGAGCTAACAAAACACCAGTCATGAATTAGAAGTACAAAATAAGGATTTGTAAAGAAAAATGTTGGAGGACTTCAATATAACCCAAGAGAAGACTTTCCTTTGATGTAAACAAATCTTGGTTCTTGCGACACTAGCATATTCTCACCGGAGTTTACGTTATGCCTACGCCGTACGTCATCTGCTAGAACGTCGCTCTCTCATGAATATTTTTCTTAGTAAAATACTTCGATTTATTTTAGAAGCCATGTGGAGCACTTTTTATGATAGATGGATGCACGTTTTTGGATGTTAAAATCTCAACAGCCATTCACAGTCATTATAAAGCTCAGAAGAGCCAGGACATTTTTTTTATATAACTCAGACTGTATTTGTCTGAAAGAAGAAAGCCTTATACACCTAGGATGGCCTGAGGGTGAGTAAATCCTGGGGAAATTTCCATTTTTGGGTGAACTCTCCCTTTAAATGTAATGTCGTACAATAAATAAATCAGGAAATTATGTTATATATAGTATCTCTGCAGACCCTCATGTGTGTCGAGGTCAACAAGACTATTGAAATATCAAAATGTGGTCTTTTTATGACAAGGAAAGGTTAGTTCAGCCTGTAAAATGTCATGCAGTAAGACTCCTTAAAAACTTATATATTTATGAATTAATAATTCATTATATTTGCTAAAAATACTTTTACCTTGGCATATATATTTAAAAACTGTTATAAAATATAAATGAATGTTAGATCATGAATAAGGTGTGCACTCACATGTATTCAATGTGTAAGGGAAATGTGTTCATCTTTTTAACTTGGTTATACCTTGTTACTTTAGAGTCATTAAACTAAAACTTTTGTAAATGGTTTAACTGTATAAAACCAACATAAATAGAATTCTAACAGCTTTGTGCATGCCTTTTAAACTATATTTCGTAACACTTTCTATGAAGCCTATATTTAAAATGCATTATAAGGGTATTCTTAAAGGGGTCCTATGCTTTTTCACTTTTTGAATTTTAGCCAGTGTGTGGTGTGTATGTTACAAATCTACTCCAAAGGGAGATATTTAGTTTTTGAAAAATCCCTTTTCAAGAACTACAATTCGCCTGTAGCGATGTAGCATGGACAGCCGCTTCTGGGATGCTTCAGTGAGCCGCAGGGTGGCTCGTATAAACCCAAGCATTGACTAAAGAGTCTGCAAACTGCTCAGGTAGCCGTTCTGGAGCCGCGCCGTTGACGTGTGTGGTACAGAGGGTCGAAACACATGTGGAGCCGCGGTTGATGTAAACACAAGCATTGACTAGAGTGACGATCATCAGTTGACACGTCGGAGCCGAGCTGTAGACGTGTGCAGTGTGTGGTAAGAGATTTATTCATTATACAGTGTAGATAGCTTCACTAGCCTTATGCTGGAGCTGGTTTCGAGCATAATTAAATAAATTAGCACAATAATGATCATTTCAAGTATCAGCGATCTCGCAGGCTGACAATAGGAACAACACTACTGTATTATTTACTCACCCTCCATGCATCCTAGGTGTATATGACTTCCTTCTTTCAGACGAATGCAATCGGAGTTATATTAAAAAAAATCCTGGCACTCCCAAGATTTAGAACGGCATTGACTTAACGGTATAGACAATTTGTTTCTCTCCATCAGTCCAAAACAAGCTGATCTATAATAAAAAGTGCCTCACATAGCTCTGGAGGGGTCAGTAAAAGCCTCCTTTAGCGATCCAATGTGTTTCTGTAAGAAAAATATCCATATTTGAAACGTAAGAATCACTTTAATCTAGCTTGGGCAGCTGTACACGGAACTTGCTGCTTTGAGAAGGGGCGTGGCAGTACTGAAACACTGTCTAAGCTGTTTGCCAATCGCAACGCAGTGGGACTGCTAACCAATCACAACACATTTTATTTTTCGGAAGGTGGACCTTCATCAAACCTGGAACTAATCGAGCCATTTGTGCCAGCCTGGGGAGAAAGCTATTGTAATAATGTAAATTATGTGAAAAAAAAAAAAGCGTTTTTCGAACCACCAAGCATGAGAGCATGTTCTAGTACACCCCCAAAATTAAAAAAAGAAACAGGACCCCTTTAAGGCATTATACTGAATTATAATTATAATGCATTATAAAAAAAACTTGTTATATATGTTATATCATCATGAACAATTATAATACATTATAATAGTACATTTCGTACTTGTGGTTATAACTTTTAAGAGTATGATTATTTATAACACAATGAACACCATAGTAAATCTACTTCATTTAAACTATAATACACTCATAAAAATAAAAGTGCATTAAAAGGTTCTTCACAGCGATGCCACAGAAGAACCATTTTTGGTTCAACAAAGAACCATTCAATGAAAGGTTCTTTAAAGAACCATCTTTTTTATACCTTTTTAAAATCTGAAGAATTTTGTAACAGATTTTACTGTTTACTGCACGTTGTTATTCTTCTCATTATTTCCCTATAGTGGATAATGAACCGGAAGTCTCCCAAATAGGCTTACTTCCGCAGAAGAAAAAGGTGGATATATTGTGACTGAACTGATACGACTAATAAAACATGAATTCAGTTCATTATTGTAGCAATTTATTAACAAAATTATATTGTTTAATATTAGCTCTGTTATGGCTAGCAACAATGGACTGTACCATTTTAATTGAATTATTTTAGCGTGTTAAATGAGGGAGTATAATAATGAGAGATATAACGATGGCCATTCTGTCATTCCAAATACCATTGTATCCTTCATCCCTGGATTAACCCACAGAAGAAAGGCGTCCACATTTGCAGAACAATTGAGTTGACACAGACTGAGAAAGTGGAGCCAGGATCATCCCACCCGCCGCCCAGCAGAAAAGAAGGGCTAAGCTGCCCGAGAGACTGCCTTTGACGTCAGCACCAGCTCCAACTTTCTTTGAGAAGTTATATGAGCAATTTTTTTTTCCATCCGTCTCTGCACATACAGAAATAGGCTGTTTTCAGCTAGAGGTGTGATAAAAGGCTTTGCTTTTGTGCTGCCGGGCTCAGTTTCATTTGGTCAATTGAATGCTTAAAAGGAGAAGAAAAAAAAACTTTTGCTAATTGACAATGCCAATGAAATTCAGTAGCTATTATAAGAGCTCCAGGATGAAAAGCCTATTAAGAAGCGTTTGTCTAATGCCTCTATTCACCGACTCCACAGTGGTTCTTTTCACGGAAACTAAATTTGCTGATTTCTTTCTTCCTTTCTCGTTTTCAAGGCTTGGCATTTGCCACCGCACTATAACAAATTAAGTCTTTAGTTTGGGTGCGCTGGAATAGAAGACCTGGTTTAAAGATTGCTTGAAAACATTTCATGCTAGTCATACTCGGAAGTCTGTCACCTCATTTTTCCAGGCCGACATAAACACTCCCTTGTTTCTTCCTTTGAAGTTTTCACCCAAATTAATGTGAGGATAGACTATGAAGATGTTTCGCCGGATTCCAATTAATTTCCGACAAAAGGAGCAGAGCGAGCCAAGGTCCTTTTTTGAAAGGACATATCTCTGCGAAAAGATTGCGGGCAAGAACTCATTTGTTTAACAGGCTTCCTTGAAAGAAACGTTCACACATTTGATGAGACATTTATAAATCGGTTCAATTCAAAAGGAGTGGGATAATTTGGATTAAACATTTCTCGAATATACATCCTGGTCTACAGTGAAAATGGTTCTATTTAGCTTTAATTTTTGCGTATAAATAATTTTAAAACCATGTTTTGAGTGGACATTTGATTAAAAATATATATGAATTTCGTAGTTCTTTTATATTTGGTTTATATGCCTAATTTTATGTTCCAGTCAATTTCTCTCAAGATACAATATGAGATGTAAATTTTAAGTTAAGGTTAATGTTTTGCCTCCTTGCTTTTGATTTAAGTGTTTTGTTCCTCGTTCACTGTAACGTTCTTCCTTCTTTCATTACACATTTCACGGGCCGGATCGCAACATTCAGCGGGAGGGATAGGGGTTAATAAGTGCAGTCACCCCTGATTTATTCAATTTGTAGAGTCCAGCTAAACAATGCGACAGGAGCTTTATTTGACCATCAGCTCAGTGTGGGTCTATTCAGAGGTTCAGCCATAACAAAATGATGGAGCTCACCACCACAAAACCGACATGCTTGTTCTCTGGGGCTTTCAATAAATCAGTCCTGCTTTGCTGCACATCGTGGAAGTGTATGAATTATGGGACCATTAGGCTTTGAGCGTGTCTGGATCTCTTTCATTGGGAATGCTGAAGTGCCCTTTGTAATACAAATGAATGGGGTGGCAGAGTATGATAATCAGATATGCTTGTTTGGTTAGTATTGAGTCTCGAAACCTTACAGGTTTGGGCTAACATGAGGGTGGCTGAAAGATGTCAGACGTTTTGGATGAACTGACGTGTTAAAAGACGGTGACGGTCAAACTTTTGTAACAGTCTGTGCTGTCAGATTTTTCCACCTTGTTGTTTTTCTACACTTGTAGGTTAGAGCAGGGGGTTGTTTGTGTATGTGTGTGTGTGAAGATGAAGCAAACAGGAGGACAAAGGCAGACAGTGGGAGAGCGTGATGATCAGGCTGTAGATTGGCAGCTCCAGAGGAGTTCATCAGCACATGCTGCAGTGCCAACAGAGACCGTCTCTCCCAGCGGCACACAGCCGAGGAGAGGAGGAGGAAGACGTGACATTGCTATGGTCCCGTGTCTCAGGGTGCTGAATAGAAAGAGTCAAAGAAAAAACTACAGCTGAGCTATTGTCAGCATACTCATCTCTATGCTGACATGCTGATGAATGACCTACTGATTTGCATTTTACATGCAACAGCTTGAACGCAAACAAATAAAATAAAATCATATAGCTAATATTAAATGTTTTGACATTTTGAAAGGCTATAGACCAAAATAAGGATTATATAAAATGCATGTTATTTTTTTATTTAGTACTTGAATAAGATATTTCACATAAAAGACATTTACATAAAGTCCACAAGAGAAAATAATTTATAAAAATGACCCTGTTCAAAAGTTTACATACACTTGATTCTTAACACTGTGTTGTTACCTGAATGATCCACAGCTGTTTGTTTTTTTAATGATAGTTTTTCATGATTTCCTTGTTTGTCCTGAACAGTTAAAATTCCTGCTGTTCTTCAGAAAAATCCTTCAGGTCTTACACATTATTTGTTTTTTCAGCATTTTTGTGTATTGGAACCTTTTCCAGCAATAACTGTTTTGAGATCTATCTTTTCACACTGAGAACAACTGAGGGACCCATATGCAGTTATTACAGAAGGTTCAAACACTCACTGATGCTTTAAAAGGAAACACAATGCATTAAAAGCTTTTTGAATTTTAAGAGTAAATTTACCTTATTTTGTCTTCTGGGAAACATGTAAGTATCTTCTGTAGCTTCTGAAGGGCAGTACTAAATAAAAAAAATATGATATTTAGGCAAAATAAAGAAAATGTACACATTTTCCTTCTGTTCAAAAGTTTTCACCCCCTGGCTCTTAATGCATCGTTTTCCCTCCAGGAGCATCAGAGAGCATTTGAACCTTCTGTAATAGTTGCATATGAGTCCCTTAGTTGTCCTCAGTGTGAAAAGATGGATCTCAAATTCATACAGTCATTGTTGGAAAGGGTTCAAATACACAAAAATGCTAAAAAAAAAAACAAAACAAAGAATTTGTGGGACCTGAAGTTTTTTCTAAAGATCAGCGGGCAGTTCAACTTTTTAAGGACAAACAAGGGACTCATGAAGAACTATCACTAAACAAGCCAACAAACAAACAAACAACAACAACAACAACAAAAAACAGTGGATTTGAATTTTAATACTGTGTGTATCAGGTAACAACGGGGTCATATTTTTTTTAATTCAACTATCATTTTCTCTTGTGGACTATATGTAAACATCTTTTATGTGAAATATCTTATTCAGGTCAGTACTAAATACAAAATAAGGTGCACTTTGTGTGATCCCTCTTATTTTGGTAAAATAACTAACATTTTGCAGATTCTGCAAGGTGTAAACTTTTGCCCTCAACTGTAGGTCATATTAAAGGACATTATTTATCAGTCTGTGATACAGTTGTGAAATAAGTACTTTTTTAAAGATGTCTTTGGAACATCTTGGTTTCATACTTTTTTGAATATTGTTTAGAGGATAGGCTTTGACTTGATGACTCTGCTGTTTTCTGAGTCTTGGCAAAGCTCTGCAATTACCAACGTTCAGCTCCTGCCAACAAGAACGATAGGGCTTAATCAGTCGAGTGTGTTATTGAGTCTGCGTCAAATTAACTTACAGTCATAAAGATTTTCTCTGTGCCAAAAAAATAAGTGAGTGATTATTTATTTATTTATACAGTGGTCAGAAAAATAATGGTATCACTTAGAATGCATTTGCTTTGAATTAGATGGCAAAATACCAAGCCACGTGGCAAACAAATGATACTAGGCCTTTTCTCAAAGGTATCTACACATTTCTGAGCCATTTTTCAAATGTTTTTTTGCTTTAAAAGAGTGTTCAGGATATATTTTTAAATTAGCAGCTGTGGTTGTCAGATTTGTTCTGTCAAAATACAGTTTCCTATCACAACAGTTTCCAACAGAAATGAACGCCAGAGGCGGTAAAACATTGAGCACCTATAATTGATTTCGTACACAGTTATGATTACAGCTTCATATGTTTGGCTTTGCGGACATAACATACTTGCTCGGTAGCTCAGCCGGCACGGAATTGGACTTAGGATGTGGTATCCTTGGGTACGAATCCAGTGAAAAACATGACTCACGTTGAAAGAGCTGAAAGATGAGAGATCAAAAAACAAGCTAAAACGGCATGCTTGCAGTTGCGTTTTTACATGACATTCAGTTTTTATTCATACTACGGGTAGGTTTAGGTGTAGTGCTGACAGTACATTATTTTAAAATGTCACAGAGCATATAGTGCCACATAGGGCTGTACAATTTATTGAAATTCAGTTTCGATTTTGGTTTCAAATGATCATGAAAATACAGTAATCGAGATAAAACGATTATTGCGCTCCATTCTGCCCCTTTCCAGCAGTGCGCTTTCGCTCCTCTATAAAAGCCTAATTTCACATGCAAATCAGCTAAATCATGTAACTTGACTTTCATAAAACGGGACGTGCTTGATTTATTATTGTTTCTTTGATATTGTTTTTAAAAGCGTGAAAGAGAACTTGTGCTGTTCTGTGTATGCGCTCAGAGACGGAGCAGAACACGGACATGTGAAGTTATCTTTTAGCTCAAGGTGCATGCCTAAACGGTCAAATACAAGCAAAAATATTTCAAAATGAGGCGCTTGGTGATTATTCATGTAAACCCTTGTCAGTTATGTCTTAAATGATCATAAACAGTTGAGAATGAAAATACGTGTGTAACAGTATATTTAATCCGTGTGGCTCTTGAAGCGGCAACAAATAATATTCCTTCTGCCGTCTCTGTGCTTAATATTAATAAAACGTAAAAATACAATGAGAATAATCACTCACTGCTCTTGAATGAAGGACTTTTGTAGTTTTAATAAGAAACAAAGCATGTTTAATTATTACAGTGAAGACGCTGTTTTATTTTACATTCAAATAATTACATTCAATTTCTGTAGTAGGCTGTTAGACTACTTTAGACTTAAGTAAGTATTAGTATTCAGAATCTTTTTCAGTATCTTTTTTCTGTTGTATTGCTATCTTTAAATTAATCACTAATATAAAGTTTTGGACCCAGTCATAATCGTGTTAAATAATCGTGATTACAAAATTGACCAAAATAATCGTGATTAGGATTTTTGCCATAATCGAACAGCCCTAGCGCCACTCAATGGATATTTCAAGTCAGAACTGCGTTAGTCTCAGCCTCAGACGTCACGCCCACGGAACGTTGGCTAAACGTCTGATGCATATGGTACACTTAACTGGAAACACTTCAGGAATGTCGAAGTCGTCATCTGATTAGTTGAATTTGATCGGATTTCCGGGAGACGCGAGTGTCGCGTTTATTTTCGGTCCGCCGGGAAACAGAGCGCAGACTGATTTACTCGGCATTTTGCTAAAAGGTGCTTATGCAGACGCCATTGTTGTTAAACACATTTGCGATGTTCGCGAACAAATTACTCACTTCCTGCTTGTTCTCCCTCTTCTTCGTTAACTTTCAATGCTGGTTATTTCAATGACTGACTTGTTGCACGCCAGTCTGTTGTTGTGGGGGCATTTCCACGCACCGAAACGTGACGCTGAACGAAACAACATATTGGTTGTTTGACAGGCCTTGGCCAATAAAAGCTGCCATGAATTCCAGACCTTCAGCCGTCAGTCTGAAGGTCTGGCTACGCGAGACTAGAACTGCGTTGACCACACAAAACCAACGTCACATAAAATGTACCATATGTGTCACGGTTCATGGATCTGCCGTGTTCTCTCGTCTCGTGATCTGTTGGTTTGTCATGTGATGGTGTGTGCTCGCTCAGCTGAGCTGCTAATCAGTCCGGCACAGGTGTTTCCCATTACCTTCAGCCCATATATACTCATCTCTCTCTCTCTCCCTCGTCCGATAGTTCATCTGGATGTCACAGTGTTGGGTTGTCTTCGTGTTTGCTGGTCGTCTCTGTGGAGCTCTGTCTTGTCGGATTTCGTCGTGTCTTCATTGTTTCACCAGGGATTATCATCACGGGACCCACGCCACTTCACTGTCTGCCATCTGCCCCTGCCTCACCCAGCCGGGAGAACTTCATCATCATCATTGACTGTTTCACTTCTGTTCATTCAATAAATCCTGTATTCACCTGCATTTGCTTCCTCCATCTTTTATTACCGTCACAGAACTATCGGACCAACAATGGAAGCAGCAGGCGCGCCACAGCCAACACTCGAGGACTATGTACAGGATTGTCTCTCCCGGCTGGAGAAACAGGAGCAGAGCACAAGCGGTGTTGGATCCGCCATTCGTGCTCTTGTGGGGCAGGTGTCCGAGCTAACCCAGCGCATGCAACAACTGCAACTTCCCGCTGCGCCAGTCACGCCACCCACGCCGCCCGCCCCTCTCGCATCTACCGGACCATCTGCTGCGGCTCAGTCATTCGAGCCCCGCCTTCCCCCGCCTGAGGTCTACAACGGTGAGCCGAATTTCTGCCGTGCTTTCCTCACTAAGTGCTCTATGCACTTCGCATTACAACCGCGAACTTTTCTTAGTGAGGAAAGCAAGGTAGCATTCGTGCTCACCCTGTTGACGGGGAGGGCGGCACTTTGGGGTACGGCGGTGTGGGAAAATCAAGATCCCTGCTGTGCCTCGTTTTCTGCACTCTCCGCCGAGATGAAGAGGGTGTTCGACCGCGCGGTCTCAGGAAGGGAGGCCGCGCGGACTTTGATGGACCTCCGACAGGGGGAGAGGTCTGTCTCCGACTATTCGATTGAGTTTCGCACCCTGGCGGCAGAGTGCCAGTGGAACGAGGAGGCGCAGTGGGATAGGTTCCTGCATGGGCTGGCTGACCGCGTCCAAAAGGAAATCTACGCCCTGGATCTACCCGCCAACCTTAACGGATTGATCGATCTTGCCTTGCGGGTAGACTCTCGTCTCTCCCGAGCCGAGCGGCGTGGATTCTCCGCTCGGCTTCCCCCTGGGGAGGGAACACCATCACGAGCCAGCGGCCGTGACGCGGTCAGCCCCTACGACGATCACGAACCCATGCAGGTGGGTAGAGCTCGGCTTTCTCGGGAGGAGAAGGAGAGGCGGAGATCCCAAGGTCTCTGCCTTTATTGTGGAGCTGGGGGACATTTCGCTTTTTCTTGTCCGGTAAAAGGGCCAGCCCGGCAGTAAATCTGAGGCTACTGTCGGGTGGGATCTCCGCTGAGAAGACCTCATCCACCTCGACCTCCATGCTCCTCCCGGGAAGGTTAAGATGGCAGACTTTTGATCATCACGTCACCGCACTTCTGGACTCCGGGGCTGAAGGTAATTTTATGGACTACAGTTTTGCTCTGCATAATCATGTTCCTCTCTCCCCCCTCACTAACACCATTGCCGTTTCCGCACTCAATGGACAGACTTTACCCAGAATTACTCACTCTACAGAACCCATCACTCTCACTGTGTCTGGAAATCACAGTGAGAGTATTTCATTTCTCATACTGGACTCTCCCCACGCACCTGTCGTTCTGGGCCATCCCTGGCTAGTCAAGCATAACCCCCGGATTGATTGGCGGCTCAAGTCTGTGTCTGAGTGGAGCACTAAATGTCATGAGTCATGTCTTGTGTCTGCCTGTCCCTCTGTGTCTACCCCTATGTTGCAGGAGAAGGCGGTGGATCTGTGTAACGTGCCCGTAGAGTACCTCGACCTGAAGGAAGTGTTCAGTAAGTCTCGGGCTGCTTCTCTTCCTCCTCATCGTCCCTATGACTGTGCAATAGAGTTACTGCCAGGTACGTCTCCGCCTAAGGGCAAATTATATTCGCTTTCCATTCCTGAGCGAGAGGCTATGGAGAAATACATTTCTGATTCTCTAGCAGCCGGGTTCATTCGACCCTCCTCTTCTCCAGCGGGGGCGGGGTTCTTTTTTGTGGGGAAGAAAGACGGATCTCTGCGACCTTGCATTGATTACCGAGGGCTGAATAATATCACGGTAAAGAATACCTATCCTTTGCCGTTGATATCTTCAGCTTTCGAGAGGTTGCAGGGAGCGTCTGTCTTCACTAAATTGGACTTAAGAAACGCATATCATTTGGTTCGCATCAGGAGGGGAGATGAATGGAAGACCGCCTTTAATACCCCCAGGGGGCACTTTGAATACTTGGTCATGCCCTTCGGCTTGTCCAACTCCCCAGGGGTCTTTCAGGCACTCGTTAATGACGTGCTGCGAGACATGGTCGACCAGTTCATATATGTCTACCTGGACGACATATTGATTTTTTCTTCATCTCTCCAGGAACATGTGCAGCACGTTAGGCGAGTGCTTCAGAGGCTGCTAGAGAATGGGCTTTTTGTCAAGGCGGAGAAATGCGTTTTTCATGCACAGTCTGTTCCTTTTCTAGGGTACATCTTGTCGCCCGAGGGAGTTCGTGTGGATCCAGAGAAAGTTAAAGCTGTGGTAGATTGGCCAACCCCAGATTCCCGCAAGGCCCTGCAGAGGTTTCTGGGCTTTGCCAATTTCTACCGGCGTTTTGTTCGCAACTTCAGCCAGCTAGCCTCGCCTCTGACCGCCTTGACCTCCCCCAGAACTACGTTCAGGTGGTCAGATGCAGCGGAAGCTGCATTTGCCAAACTGAAGAGCCGCTTCGTTTCGGCTCCAATTCTTGTAACCCCTGATCCATCTCGTCAGTTCGTGGTGGAGGTCGATGCGTCAGAGGTGGGGGTAGGTGCAGTCCTGTCCCAGCGTTCGGCCACGGACGACAAGATGCATCCCTGCGCGTTTTACTCCCATCGTCTGTCACCTGCCGAGTCAAATTATGATATTGGTAATCGAGAGTTGTTGGCGGTCAAATTGGCATTGGAAGAATGGCGTCATTGGTTAGAGGGGTCGGGGGTACCTTTCATAGTATGGACCGATCACAAAAACCTCGAGTATATCAGAACGGCTAAAAGATTGAACTCTAGGCAGGCTCGGTGGGCATTGTTTTTCGGACGTTTTAACTTTACTCTTTCGTACCGCCCGGGTTCTAAAAATGTCAAACCCGATTCTTTATCGCGAATTTTTGACCACTCCGATCGCCCGTCTACTCCCGAGAGTATTTTTCCTGAGACGCTTATCGTCTCAACTCTCACTTGGGAGGTCGAAACGAAGGTTAAATCAGCCTTAGAAGGGGTAACGCCCCCGGTCGCGTGCCCACCGAACCGTTTATTTGTGCCAGAGGAATTACGGTCCGAGGTTATTCAGTGGGGTCATTGTTCCAATGTGGTTTGTCACCCAGGGGTTAATCGAACCTTACATATGGTCAAGCAACGATTTTGGTGGCCTCTCATGGCTCGTGATGTTCGCAGTTTTGTCTTGGCTTGCTCAGTTTGTGCCATTGGTAAGTCATCTAACAGACCCCCTGATGGGCTCCTTCAACCGCTGCCGGTCCCTTCGAGACCCTGGTCCCATATCGCTTTAGATTTTGTCACCGCCCTCCCGCCCTCCCAGGGCAACACGGTAGTTTTGACCGTGGTGGACCGATTCTCGAAGGCGGCCCATTTCATTCCCTTGCCCAAATTACCCTCAGCCAAGGAGACAGCGGTGACTGTAGTTGACCACGTCTTTCGGTTACATGGCCTCCCGACGGACGTGGTCTCCGACAGGGGACCCCAATTTGTGTCCAAATTTTGGCAAGAATTCTGTAAATTGTTGGGGGCAACTGTTAGTCTCTCTTCAGGATTCCACCCTCAGACCAACGGTCAAACTGAGAGAGCCAATCAGGATCTGGAAAGAATGTTGCGATGTATGGTCAACAGAAATCCTTCCTCCTGGAGCCAACAACTCTCAATGGTGGAGTATGCCCACAATTCATTGCCAGTATCATCCACGGGCCTATCACCATTTGAATGTAGTTTAGGGTACCAGCCACCAATTTTTCCTAGTCTGGAATCCGAAGTCGCGGTCCCCTCTGCCCACGCCTTTGTCCAGAGGTGTCATCGCACTTGGACTAGAGCCCGTGAGACTCTACTCCAGGTGGGAGCGCGCACCAAGGCCAAAGCCGATCGCCACCGGTCGAGGCCTCCCGTATACGTCGTCGGTTCTAAAGTGTGGCTTTCTACTAAAAACATTCCACTCCGGTCCGTCTCGAATAAGCTTGCTCCTAAATTCATTGGCCCATTTCCTGTCACCAAGATCATTAGTCCGGTGGCAGTCCGCCTCAAACTCCCTCCAGTATACAGGAGGATTCATCCCGTCTTTCATGTTTCCAAAATTAAACCCGTGATTTTTGCACGTATTAATCCGCCTACCCCGGTTCCCCCACCGCCGCGACTCGTAGACGGGGAAACCACCTATTCGGTTAATCGTATTCTGGACTCTAGGCGGAGGGGACGCGGATACCAGTACTTGGTGGACTGGGAAGGTTACGGTCCGGAGGAGAGAAGTTGGGTGCCTGCCAGGGACATCCTGGATCACTCCCTTATTGATGATTACAATCAACAGGTAAGGGGTTCTGGGAACGTCGTGGGACGTTCCTAGGGGAGGGGGTACTGTCACGGTTCATGGATCTGCCGTGTTCTCTCGTCTCGTGATCTGTTGGTTTGTCATGTGATGGTGTGTGCTCGCTCAGCTGAGCTGCTAATCAGTCCGGCACAGGTGTTTCCCATTACCTTCAGCCCATATATACTCATCTCTCTCTCTCTCCCTCGTCCGATAGTTCATCTGGATGTCACAGTGTTGGGTTGTCTTCGTGTTTGCTGGTCGTCTCTGTGGAGCTCTGTCTTGTCGGATTTCGTCGTGTCTTCATTGTTTCACCAGGGATTATCATCACGGGACCCACGCCACTTCACTGTCTGCCATCTGCCCCTGCCTCACCCAGCCGGGAGAACTTCATCATCATCATTGACTGTTTCACTTCTGTTCATTCAATAAATCCTGTATTCACCTGCATTTGCTTCCTCCATCTTTTATTACCGTCACAATATGTTTGTTCATCTGTTCCGGGGGAAAAATACAAACACTCTTTTAGCACCACTTAGTGGACATTTCACATCGAATATATCATGAAATGTACATGGCGGTGTGTATTTTGCATCTTGCGAAAACATTTCCACAGGTACGTTTTTGTCATGACATCAAGTTGGATAACAGATACAAGAAACATGAGTTAAAGGTCCCATATTGTCAAAATCGAAATTTCCTGGCTTTTTTCTAGGGTCTAGGGGCTATGTAACTACCATATGAGTTTCAAAACAGTCAATCCACAGTAAACTGCACACAGCCTGCTTAAAGTAGCTGTTCATTTTCACGAGCCGCTGTGACTTCCGTACAGATGTGACGTCCGATCTACTCAGTCACCGCCTTCAGTCACCACCCCAGCACCAACCACCGTACCACCCTCCTTTTGTCAAACCCAGACAATATCGTGTCCATAACATTGCTAAGCAACAACAACACGGAAACTAATCTAGAAAACCCTGTTCAGTCGATAGATGTCGAAACTACATCATTGCACAGGCTTCAGAATAACGTGAATATAAGAGACGAGTGGCACGTCAACTTCAGCCTCTTTCACACAGCCATTCCGGTAAATACACGGATAATGTGTCCCATGATTTGTTCCGGAGTTGTTTGATTTGGTTCATTCACAGTTGTTTTCCGGAATCTGTGCGTGCTTTACACACAACCCATAAATTCATGTGACGTTTGGATGTGAGATGTAATGCGACGCGTACGTTTCACTAAACTGAAACTAACCTGAACAAACTGTGCTTCAGCGCTGATAGTGAGGAGCTGGCTCTGCCCGATCGCCGCTTCATTCCACTTTGCACGTATTTTTTCGTCGTGAAGAGTCGCATGATAACGTGCATCATCACTACAACACTGCCTTTATGGTTCTGGCTTTTGTTCACACAGCACTCGTTCCCGTAATTTTCCAGAATCAGCGCGCATTGTGAAAGGGGCTTTACTAAAGCAACAGTTATGTAGCTTACTGCATTCGGTGTTTGAAAAAGAAAAAACATTAATGATCATCCTGAAATACCCTGTTGAGTATCAGCAGGCTAGGCTCTCTCTATGGCTCAGAAAACAACAGGCCAATCAGAAGAGGGGCTCATGAATATTAATTAGATGGGCCAAAATCGACCTGTTTTTGACAGAGCTTTTAAAAAAGGAGCTGTAAAAATATATTGAGATGGATTTTGGCACTTATACCGCAAATATATATTCTTAAGGACATCAACAACTAAAATAAACCTCCAGAAATGTGTACAATATGGGACCTTTAAAAACATGAATTAGTATTTGAATTTGTTACAACATTTAACAGTATTTAACAGAGCAAGATACTTTAGGTATGAATCAAAGTCTCAGCTTTCAAATGTAGTAATTTTGTAAGAAATTCAAACAATAAATAGTGTCCCTGCTGAAAAAAGCCCAGCTAATACCAGCCTGGGCTGGTTGGCTGGTCTTAGGTGGAAGTAGTTGGTTTTAGCTGGACTCCCTGGCCAGGCTGGAAAAGTGGCCAAAACCCCTCTAAAACCAGCCTGCTGACCAGCTAAAACCAGCCAACTGGTTTTAGCTGGGTTTTTTCACCAAGGGTTTTGTGGCTCCATAATGTTTCATGAGAGATCACTGAAGCGCATCAGTTCAAGTGGCACATGAACCGATCATCTCTTCCTCTTTACAACTTATAACATGAAATAAACATTAATTTCCATCAGAAGGTATCTTTATTTAACCACGGAAAGACATCTACAACATTTTTCAAGTTCAAGTCCATCAATGCTACTGTACTCTCCCGTCTGGCTTGTTTGTTGGACAAAAATGGCAGATTTGTTACTATGATTGGTCAAATCACCCTGCAAATGGTCAATTTAAACTTTTTTTTACAGTTTTTACCAGGTAAAAGTACAGTGACATCCATTCTATGAATGTTTACGACATACAATAAAATGCAAAAATAAGACATGGCCTTTGAACATTATATAAAATCCCTCTTTTTTCCTGAGCAGTTTGAAAATACCAAGAGTTCAAATAAGAAACAGCATCTCTATCCAGCTCCCCCCACCTCTAGCCTCTGATTAATTGCGCATCTTACTCATTGTGATTCTGCCTGTTTTAATTAGCTTAGGCATGCTTTTGCATATTGTATTTATTTAATTTCATCATGTGCACGAGGCAATGCGAGGCATAATTTAGAAAATGAAAGGGCTAGCTTTTGCCAGCGTGCACACAAAGGATTCAAGAAGCCACTGGAGTTCTGAAGAGCAAACATGTTCATTCTGATGAGACAACAGCATCTCAGCATGTTCAGTCATGCTGCACACTGAGCTTTCTTTTAATCATGACTGAATACCTGATGAGACTCATTAACTAAGATAACGAAATATCACAATCATAATTAGATTATACTATATATGTGTATAACACTGAAGATGCTGAATTTAAACTGACACTGAGGTACGAGAAGTCACAGGGAGAGTCGCCACATGCTATTTTAAATATAACTTATCTTGTAATTTACTCGCCCTCATGTTGTTTCAAACCTACACTAAAAAAAACTTGCTGTGGAAATACTTTTCACTTATAAACTGCTAGGAATTTCACAAACAATTACAAAGAAACAGCAAGTAACACTTAAAATAGATGTGAAACAGTAGAAAGATGTGAAGTAGAAAAACTCGAATATTTTCTTGTAAAATATACTGCAATAATCAGTTTTATGTACTGAGAAAATGGCGTAGAAATAATTTTCATTCAGAAATTGTTTGTACATTTTACAAATAATTACAAACAAATGACACAAATAAACACAATGAAATAAACATAACATTAAGTGGAAAGATTGAAATCAATAAACTGTCACATATTATACCCAAAAGTTTAACTTTTGAGTTCTTGTCATATTTTATTACCACTTTCTAAACTATAGCAAATAAACTGTGATAATGCGAGAAATGTTGTATGTGTCTTAATAAATTTAGGTTTGACTAAATAGAGAAGTGATTTATAAATACATTTCTGATGCTCATCAAGGCTGCATTTATTTGATAAAAAATACAGAAAAAAACGTCTCAGGTTACGTATGTAACCCTGGTTCCCTGAGGGAACGAGACACTGCGTCCTGAAACGCTGTGGGGAACGCCATTGGCGGGCCGCACTCTGAGTCATGTCCAACGTCCAATGAGAAACGGGAGTGACGTCACAGGCGCGGTGACGTCATCGACCAGGAAGTATAAAAGCACGTGCGTTTGAAGCTGGCGTCAGCTCATAGGCATGAAGCGAGCGCAGCAGGGATGCGGGAATTATGGTCCGAGACGCAGTGTCTCGTTCCCTCAGGGAACCAGGGTTACATACGTAACCTGAGACGTTCCCTTCCGGGAACTCTACACTGCGTCCTGAAACGCTGTGGGGAACGAGGTATCAACGTCCCCATAATTTCCGCACCCTGCCTAGTGTCTGCTAGAACAAGGGGGGAAAAAGACAGCGTTAGTACATTACAAACCTCAGCCTGGGGATCCTGCCAGGACATGGGTGGTAATACATCTCTGACTGTGGAGCCCACCAGATCAGAGGGAAAGAGACCTCGGCCCTCGAGCCCACGAGGTCATGTCATCCTTCGTCTGGTCTCGCAAGACCGAGAAGGGACAGTGTCTAGCAATACTTACCTGATGAGACACTGTAGTAACTCCGCCTGGTGATCTTGCCAGGACGCGAGTGGTAATCCACCTCTGTCTGTGACCCATCACCAGACAAGAGGGATAATGAGCCTCGGCCCTCAGGCACACGAGGAGAGATGTGGTCCTTTGTCTGCGTTGCAGCCAGTACAAGAGGGACACGAGAAGTGCCTGGTGATCTTGCCAGGGCACTGGAATTCATCTCTGTCTGTGATCAGCCACCAGACAAGAGGGATAGAGTAGGCCTCGGCCTTAGGCACGCGAGGCTAGGATTCTCAACCGCTGCCTGTCCTCAGACCAGTGCAGGGGGAGAAAAAGTTCCTCGGCCCTCGGGCGCACGAGGAGAGATGGTGGTCCTTTGTCTGCATTACAGCCAGTACAAGAGGGACACGAGAAGTGCCTGGTGATCTTGCCAGGGCACTGGAATTCATCTCTGTCTGTGATCCACCACCAGACAAGAGGGATAAGAGACCTCGGCCCTCAGGCACACGAGGATAGGGTTCTCGACCGCTGCCTGTCACACGACCAGTGCAGGGGGAGAAATGCTCCTCGGCCCTCGGGCACTCGAGGAGAAGTGGCGATCCATTGTCTGCGTTACAGCCAGTACAAGAGGGACGCAAGAAGTGCCTGGTGACCTTGCCAGGGCACTGGAATTCATCTCTGTCTGTGATCAGCCACCAGACACGAGGGATAGAATAGGCCTCGGCCCTCAGGCACACGAGGCTAGGGATCTCAACCGCTGCCTGTCAGCAGACCAGCGCAGGGGGAGAAAAGGATTCCTCGGCCCTTGGGCACGCGAGGAAAGATAGTGGTCCTTTGTCTGCATTACAGCCAGTACAAGAGGGACGCAAGAAGTGCCTGGTGACCTTGCCAGGGCACTGGAATTCATCTCTGTCTGTGATCCACCACCAGACGAGAGGGATAAAGGCCTCGGCCCTCAGGCACACGAGGCTAAGGTTCTCGACCGCTGCCTGTCACATGACCAGTGCAGAGGGAGAAGATGCTCCTCGGCCCTCAGGCACACGAGGAGAAATGGTAGTCCGTTGTCTGCGTATAGCCAGTACAAGAGGGACATAGGGAGTGCCTGGTGATCCTGCCAGGACACTGGAACTCATCTCTGTCTGTGATCGACCACCAGACACGAGGAATACAAGCCTCGGCCCTCGGGCACACGAGGCTGTAGAGGGGAGTCATACGCCTTTGTCTGGGGAACTTGCCAGAACCAAAAAGGGGTAAAAACTCCTTTCCTTACTCAAAGGAAAGCGCCTTTTGACCTCTTGGGCCTAGCCTTAGTGCTAGAGCTGAAGGATGACTGAGCCCGGAGTGGCTCTGAGGTCTAGTTCGTAAAATCTGACGAACGTAAGAGGTGAGGACCAACCCGCCGCACTGCAGATGTCCTTGATTGGGACACCTGCCATCAGAGCTTTGGAGGCTGCCACGCCTCGAGTTGAGTGAGCCTTGACTCCCATCGGTGATGGGAGACCAGAGGACTCGTATGCAGTAGAGATGGCATCAACGATCCATTTACTGATAGTAGGCTTGGAAGCCGGGCACCCCCTCTTAGGGGGGCCGTAACAGACAAACAATTGCTCTGATTTACGCCACAGGGCAGCTCTGTGGACATAAGTGTCTAGTGCTCTTACTGGACACATTAAGTTATACTTCCTCTGGTCGTGCTCCACGAATGGAGGAGGATAAAACGCTAGCAGCGTTATTGGCTGTGGTGTTACTGAGGGGACCTTGGGTGTGTACCCAGCTCTTGGGTAGAGGAATGCTTTGGCCAACCCTGGGGCAAAGTCAATATAGGAAGGGGCCACTGAAAGGGCCTGCAGGTCCCCAACTCTCTTAAGAGATGTCAGCGCCAACAGCAGTGCTGTTTTTAGGGTAAGCATCCGATCGGAGGCCTCCTCCAGAGGCTCGAAGGGAGGCTTACACAGCGCTTCTAATACCACAGCCAGGTCCCATGTAGGGACTCTCGGTCTTGCACGAGGCCTCAGCCTGAGTGCACCGCGGAGGAAACGTGAGACCAGGGGGTTTCTGCCCACTGAAAGGCCGCCCTGAGGGGCGTGGTAAGCCGATATAGCCGCCACGTACACCTTCAGGGTGGAGTGAGCTAACCCAGCGGACAAACGAGTTTGCAGGAACTCCAGCACTGTACCAATTGGGCAGTGGACTGGGTTTGAGTGGCGTTCGTGACACCAGGACGCAAACAGGTTCCACTTTAGGCCATAAAGTTTCCTCGTAGAGGGAGCTCTGGATTGAAGGATGGTCTCAGCAACCTCGGTTGAGAGACCAGCTTCTATGAGCTGTGCCCCCTCAGGGGCCACACCCATAACTTCCATTTCTCTGGGTGGGGGTGGCGTATTGCGCCCCCAGCCTGAGAAAGAAGGTCGCTCCTGACGGGAATCTCCCACGGAGAGCCGTCGAGGAGGGCGATTATATCCGAGAACCATACTCGGGCCGGCCAGTACGGGGCTACTAGCAGCAGCCGTACTCCGTACCGGCGCACTCTTTCCAGAACTCCCGGGAGCAGAGCGATCGGGGGAAAAGCATACAGACGAAGCCTCGGCCACGTCTGTACCATGGCATCCAGTCCGAGAGGAGCTGGAGGAACTAGAGAGTACCAAAGGGGACATTGCGATGTCTCCTGAGTCGCAAAGAGGTCCACTTGGGCTTGACCAAAGACTCTCCATATCTGCTTCACCACCTGAGGGTGAAGCATCCATTCCCCGGGCCTCAGCCCCTGCCTCGACAGGACGTCTGCTCCCACATTGAGACGTCCAGGAATGTGAACTGCTCTCAATGAGAGAAGCTTCCCTTGTGACCACAGGATGATCTGGTACGCCAGCTTGTATAAGGGGCGTGAACGCAGACCTCCCTGGTGGTTTATATAGTAGACCACCGCCGTGTTGTCCGTGCGGACCAGCACGTGACGGTTTCTCAGGTCTGGAAGGAAATGCTTCAGAGCCAGGAACACTGCCAACATCTCTAGGCAATTTATGTGCCAGGAGTGATGCTGGTCGTTCCATAGGCCTTGGGCGGAGCGGCCACTCATGACCGCTCCCCACCCGGTGAGGGATGCATCTGTCGCTAGCGTGACGCGGCGGCAAGGAGCTCCCAGCACTGGACCTTGTAGTAGGAACCAGGGCTTCTTCCACATGACTAAGGCACGTAGGCAGCGCCGCGTGACCTTGATCTTGCGGAATGGGTTCCCCCTCGGGGAAAACCCTTTGGTTTTGAGCCACCACTGCAGTGGTCTCATGTACAGCAGTCCAAGAGGTATCACGTTGGATGCAGCTGCCATAAGACCTAACAGTACTTGGAACTGTTTGACAGTGAGTAGCAGGCCTAGCTTGACCGCATTTACTGCAGTAAGGATCGACTCTATCCGAGCAGGTGACAATCGTGCCTGCATCGTGGTCGAATCCCAGATTACACCTAGATAAGTGGTTCTCTGTAATGGAGATAGCACACTTTTCTTGGCGTTGAGTCTCAACCCTAGCTTTTTCATGTGAGCAAGAACAACATCTCGATGTTGAGCCGCTAACTGTTCTGAACTGGTTAGAATGAGCCAGTCGTCTATGTAGTTGAGTATGCGGATGCCCTGGAGTCGCAATGGAGCCAGAGCAGCATCCACACACTTCGTAAAAGTTCGGGGAGAGAGCGCTAGGCCGAACGGAAGAACTCTGTATTGGTAAGCTTTGCCCCTGAAAGCGAACCTGAGAAACTTCCGGTGTTGAGGAAGGATGGAGACGTGAAAGTATGCGTCTTTCAGATCTATCGTGACAAACCAGTCCTCGGACCTGATTTGGGACACGACCTGTTTGACAGTCAACATTTTGAACTTCAGTTTTCTTACTGAGAGGTTTAGCTGTCTGAGATCTAAAATGGGCCGCAGGCCCCCATCCTTCTTGGGAACAATGAAGTACCGGCTGTAGAACCCGGCTTCTCTGCATTGAGGAGGGACCACCTCGATGGCCTCCTTCCTCAGGAGAGTATTCACTTCCTGTTCCAATACCAGAGCCTGCTCGGGGCCTACCAGAGTAGGAAATACCCCGCTGAAAGGTGGCGGCCTGGCGCCGAATTGAATGGAATAACCTTTCTCTACAGTACGCAGGACCCACATAGAAATATTTGGCAGTAGTTTCCACGCTGCCAGAAATTCTACTAAGGGAACCAGCCTCTCGAGACTGGTCTCTGGATTTATTAGAGGAGCTAACTTGGTGACCTGTAGCAGCGAACTGGCAGGATGCACCTGAAGTGAGCGCTCTCGAGACCCCCGTGGGGGTGGCGAACACTCTGGTTCCGCTACGTTTCCGGGCGGAAGGACCAGAGAATGAAGTTCGCGGGAGACTGCCGCGCCCTGTAACACCGGCAGGGTTAGCTGACGAATCTCCTGAGGGCCCCGAAGAGAGGTGGTCACCGTACTCCTCAGAGGCGGTGAGGCACCTGAATCTTCGAGAGGGGCTGCCCTCATTGGCCCTGGGCCACGACCATCAGGGCCGTTTAGCCGCGGCCCTCTTGGACTGTAGGACGACCCTCAGGTCGGGCCTAGTCTTCGAGGACCCCGGCTTGGAGCGTTGCTGAGCCCGCCCTCTAGGCCGCGCCGGAGGGGCACGGGTAGCAACGCTCCTTTTCTGGGTCTCCCTGTGTGAGGAGCTGGAGTGCGGCTGGGGCTGCTCCCGTCCAGCAGCCCCAGAGGAGAAAGTGCGGCGAGGGAGGTAGCGCTGGAACGCCGCTGCCTGCCTACGGGCCTCCTGGTGCCTG
Source organism: Garra rufa (assembly GCF_049309525.1). Taxonomy (NCBI): domain Eukaryota; kingdom Metazoa; phylum Chordata; class Actinopteri; order Cypriniformes; family Cyprinidae; genus Garra; species Garra rufa. The sequence continues at coordinate 3,879,986 of NC_133377.1, read as the reverse complement.
TTGACAACTGTGTCAACAGAGTCACCGAAGAGGCCAGCGGGGTGCAGGGGGGCGTCCAGGAGCGTGACCCTGTCCTTCTCTTTCATGTCGGACAGGGTCAGCCAGAGATGCCTCTCCGCGGCCACCAAGGCTGCCATAGACCGCCCAACAGCGCGAGCGGTCTCCTTGGTGGCCCGAAGCGCCAGATCAGCGGTCCTACGCATCTCTGACACGCTCACCTCCTCGCCATCACTAAGCTCCTTCAGCAGGTCGGCTTGGTACGCCTGGAGCACAGACATGGTGTGTAAACATGCACCAGCCTGACCTGCTGCCGCATAAGCCTTGCCCATCAAGCCTGATGTTACTTTTAATGGCTTGGTGGGCAAGGACGGAGCCTTCAGGGACGATGCCAGGCCGGGAGACAGATAGCTCGCTAGTGTCTGCTCGACCTGAGGCATCGCCCTGTAGCCGTATCCCTCCATCCCCCCCACATTACCGTAGTAATCTGAGGCGGGGGAGTAGAGACGAGAGGAATACGGCTTATCCCACGACCTCGCGATTTCTTTATGGAGGTCGGGGAAAAAGGGAAGGCTCCGTTTGGGAGGTGCTGATTTAGCCCGCAGGAAGCGCTCATCAAGCCTGCTCGCCTGGGGCTCTGGATCTGGAGCGGGTGACCAGCTGATGTTGAGCTTGGCCACCGCGCTCGTCAGCACCTCCACCAGCTCCTCATACTGGGGTGAACGGGGGGGCGGTTGTGGGAGGTCAACGCTCTCGATGTCAACCTCCTCGGAGGAAGACAGGAGAAGCGTTGACTCCTCCTCTCGGAGGGAAGGAACCGCAGTGCGGGCTTCCTCATCCAAGAGGAGGTCATACGATCCGCTGGGTGAGGAGAGAGATAGGGGATCACCCGTCTCAACTCCCTCCAGCAGATCTAGCTGCGAACCCCACGAGTGCAGCTGCCGCTCCGCCTCGACGGAAGCGGGGCCAGACCCGCGGGGAACGCTAGCGAAAGCCCCCTCCTCAAAGAGGGCTTTCCGGGAACGGAGCAACCGCAGCGGCATCCGCTCGCACTGCGGGCAGCCAGCCCCCTCAAGGGCTGACCTAGCGTGCTCCGCTCCCAAGCAGGCTACACATAGATCGTGTGTATCCCCACCAACAATGAAGCGTTGGCAGGGAGGGACACACCGTCTATGTGGCTGCTGAACCGCCATAGATCGCTCGTTCTTAAAAGAACGTTCGTTCTTAAAAGAACGTTTTCCCCCTGGCATTTCTGCTCAAATAAAAGTAGTGCAATTGGCACTGAAAAACAGCAGAATGCGAATCAGACAGACAATAACACAGAGCGCTCTCGCTGAATGACAAAAGCTGACGCCAGCTTCAAACGCACGTGCTTTTATACTTCCTGGTCGATGACGTCACCGCGCCTGTGACGTCACTCCCGTTTCTCATTGGACGTTGGACATGACTCAGAGTGCGGCCCGCCAATGGCGTTCCCCACAGCGTTTCAGGACGCAGTGTAGAGTTCCCGGAAGGGAACTGTAATATTGTGAAATATTATTTTAGTTAAAATAGCTGTTTTCTATGTGAATATATTTTAAAATGTAATTTATTCCTGTGATACAAAGCTGAACTTTCAGCAGTTTTCAGTGTCACATGATCTTTCAGAAGTCATTCTAATATTCTGATTTATTATCAGTGCTGGAAACAGTCGTGCTGCTTACTATTTTTTGGACCATGTGATACTTTTTTTAGGATTCTTTGATCAATAAAAGGTTAAAAAGAACAGAATTTATTTAAAATAGAAAGGTTTTCTAACAATATACACTACTGTTCAAAAGTTTGGGGTCAGTAAATTTTTATTCTTGCTTTCTTTGAAAGAATTTAATTATTTTTTTTTCACCAAGGATGTGTTAAATTAATAAAAAGTGGTAACATTTACACTGTTAGAAAATATTTATAATTTGAATAAATGCTGTTTTTTTAAACTTGTTATTCATCAAAGAATCCTGAAAAAAAGAATCAGAGGTTGCAAAAAATATTTGGCAGCACAACTATTTCAACATTGATAATTCTAATAATAAATCGGCATATTAGAAGGATTTCTGAAGGATCATGTGACACTAAAGACTGAAAAAAGAAAATTCAGCTTTGCATCAAAGGAATAAATTATATTTTAAAGTATTTTAAAATAAAAAAACATTATTTTATATTGCAATTACATTTTTGCAATGTTATTGCATTTTTCTGTATTTAAATGCAGCCTTGATTAGCATAAGAGACTTCTTCTTACTGATCCCAAACTTTTGAGCGGCAGTGTATATATATATTCATACAGTGAAAGTCAAAAAGTTCTAATGTTGGTTTGGACCACTTTTACTTTAATTGTTAATTGTGTGAACAAAAAATATTTAAAATATTGTCTTTTGTGTTCCACAAAAAAAAAAAAGAAAGTCATACAGGTTTGGAACAACATGAGGGTGAGTCAATGCTACTCTTTTTTAAATAAAGAGTTAACACTGTGACAAAAAACAAAACAAAAAAAAAACACATGACATACTAAAGACACTTCATGCTTCAACAGAAGTTCCTGTGACTGTTTAAAGTAGGTGTTGTAAAGAAAGAGAAATAGAAACAGAAAGAGAGAAAGATATCTGTTTAGGTTAACAGAGACAGATGACACTCTCCGTAGAGCGTCAAATCACGAGCTCTGTCAAGCAGCCGCATGAGTTTGCGAGGAGCAGATGGCAGAAGGGACAAACATGGCTTATTTAATCTGCTTGTGTTTGCAAGGAAGTAATTGTGTTTTAACCTGGGGAGAAACAGAATATTACAGCCTGGCAAACAAATTACACTCACCTCACTAGTCTACAGATGACTCCATTTGTCCAATCCACTGGTCTGAGGAAGAAGAGTGAAAACAAGAAAGGAAAGAAAAAGAAACCCCGGGCTGTCAGAGTGTTTGCTTTTGTATTACAGCTTCGATGTTTTTTACTCACTAATTTTTTTTTTATACTAAAGGGGTACTAAATTCAGATTTTCTTTGATATTTCAGAATATCTCGAAAACATTCTCTAGCTTTTAACACTTACAAAAAAAGCATCTGTAAACAGCTGCTAGCATTAAGAAGTTGTACCAAATGTTCTTGCTTTGTCTTTTTTAAGTCAAACAGCACAAAGGTCAAAGGGTCACAAAGAGAAACTCAACATGAAGGCATTTCGTGCGACAAATCTCTTTGTCACGCCGCACTGACTATCTCCTACCAGATTAACTTTTGATTAGATTCAGAGTAGATATCTGTTCCTGACTACGTTTATGGAAATCACCCGTGGTAATTATTTCTCCTTTTTCGTCTATCGGGCGTCTGATTACCCTCAGTGTGTTGTGAAGTTAATGTTGGCGGCCACAGCAGGATGCTGGGAGTGATGAGACGAAGGCTGCCCTGCGGCTAGCGCTCCATCGGCGGCAGCTTATTTCACACCTCTGAAGCTGCGCTCAGCCAATGAGATCTAACCCAATCACACAGAGACAATAAAGAAGCACACTGCCTCCGTTTCACTCGTGGGCCTTTCATGCGGGCAGGCTGGGTAATTACCAAATGGAGATGGGTTTTGATGCAGTGGTCAAAACAGGAGAAAATCACAAGGCGATTGAAATGTTTCGAATGGAATGAAGAGAAGTGTGACGCAGCGCTGGTGCTGTTTGTTCTGTTGTGGCTTTGGAATAATTGTAACCAATGGAAAAACTCACAAACGCAAAGCCTTCGAGGCTTTCTCTCAGCATGTGAGCACATGCACATCTCCAAAACAGGGTCTGGTGTTCAGATGTGTGGCATCTGTGTGACACATGACTGAGTGAAATATAAACAGTCAAGTTACATTTGAAAATGTTGTATGGAGTGGTTCCACACAGCTATATTAAGTACAGCTTCAGCCATTCTTTGTTTGTTCAAATGAATTCAAGACTATACAGCTGATGTGTTTTAGTATTATACTGTAGATTCTCTTGGAGTAACCTGAGGTGAACTTGATCAAGAGCACAGTGGTGGGAGTTCATGTGGTGATTAATCCAGAAACCTTCTGTGGTGCTTGTTAAAGGGATAGTTCACCCAAAAAAGAAAATTCTGTCATTATTACTCAACCTCATGTCATTCCAAACCTGTAAGATAGACAGCAATAGACATTATTAAAATATGTAACATCAGTGGTTCAACCTTAGTTTTATAAAGCTATGAGAATAATTTTTGTGCGCAAAGAAAACAAAAATATTGACTTTATGCAACAATTTCTTCTCTTCCTTGTCAGTCTTCGATGCATGCATAGAGAAAGCTCTTGGATTTCATCAAAAATATCTTAATTTGAAGATAAATGAAGGTCTTACAGATTTGGAACGACATGAGGGTGAGTAATTAATGTCAGAATTTTTTTGGTTACAGATCAGCAGTAAATCTGATAAGACATTTTTATTAAAATTACTGTCGGTTCAACGTGTTAATGTATGTGATTAATTATAAAAATAATGTAATAAAAATGTACACTTTGTAAATGTGATGCAATGGTTAAAATGTCAGTGTATATAGACGAAAAATAATTTAAAAGAGAACAGTAATGTATTGATTAAAAAAATAATAATAATTTAACATAATGTTTCAGTTTTTTTATCTGTGAACCTTTTAAGCAAATACAGATATATATGCATTTATCTTTTAATTAAATTGAATATTGACATTTTAATTAATTTCATGAAAAACATTTATGTGTTCATAAATTAAAAAAAAAAAATTAGAAACCTACCAACCTGTACACATTTTAAACACTCTCTAAAAAGCCGGTGATGCCTTTGTGTTCAATTCAAGAATATGTGAATGAATTGTTTTCTTCATTGATTATAAATATTTTGAATATGACAGTGAATAGGAAAATGACAATGTGAAAAGCAAAGTGGTGAGAAAACGTGAGCTAAGCATTACAATATTGTGGTCCTATTGTGGTACTTAATAATAAGGAATAACTGGAATATTTTTTTTTCTCACAGTTGGTAAGTTTTCAGCATAAAATTTTTACTAATTTAGTTTTAAATAAATCAATTCAATTCAGCAACACTGATATCTAATTTAAAGTGCATCACCTCAATAATGCCAGCTTTTAGACAGGTGCGGTATTTGAAGTCAGTTGAAGTCAAAAGTTTACATACTTCTTGTAGAATCTGCAAAATGTTAATTTTACCAAAATAAGAGGGATCATACAAAATGCATGTTATTTTTTTTTATTTAGTACTGAACTGAATAAGATATTTCACACAAAAGACATTTACATATAGTCCACAAGAGAAAATAATAGTTGAATTTATAGAAATGACCCCGTTCAAAAGTTTACATATACTTGATTCTTAATACTGTGTTGTTACCTGAATGATTCAGCTGTTTTTTTTTTTTTTTGTTTTTTTTTTTTTGTTTAGTGATAGTTGTTCATGAGTCCCTTGTTTGTCCTGAACAGTTAAACTGCCTGCTGTTCTTCAGAAAAATCATTTAGGTCCCACAAATCTTGTGGTTTATTAGCATTTTTGTGTATTTGAACCCTTTCCAACAATGACTGTATGATTTTGAGATACATTTTTTCACACTGAGGACAACTGAGGGACTCATTTGCAACTATTACAGAAGGTTCAAATACTCACTGATGATTCAGAAGTAAACGCAATGCATTAAGAACCAGGGTTGTAAAATTTTGAACAGAATAAAGATGTGTACATTTTTCTTAATTTGCCTAAATATCATATTTTTTTCATTTAGTACTGCCCTTTGGAAGCTACAGAAGATACTTACACATTTCCCAGATGACAAAATAAGTAAAATTTACCCTCACCTTCAAATTGAAGTGAGCGTTTGAACCTTCTGTAATAGTTGCATATGAGTCCCTGAGTGTGCAAAGATGGATCTTAAAAGGGTTCAAATGCACAAAAATGCTGACAAACCAAAGAATTTGTAGAACCTGAAGGATTTTTCTGAAAAACAGTGGGCAGTTTAACTGTTCAGGACAAGCAAGGGAAACAACTATCACTAAACAAATATTATTCAGGTCAGTACTAAATGAAAAATAACATTTTATATGATCCCTCTTATTTTGGTAAAATAATTAACATTTTGCAGATTGTGCATGGTGTATGTAAACTTTTGACCTCAACTGTATATATGAATGTATTGTTTTCTTCATAAATTATTAATATATTGAATATGACGGTGAATGGGGAAATGACATTGTGCAAAGTGAAGCGTATGTGAACTATTATTTTCCCCCAGTTTTCATCATAAAACTTGGACTAATTTCAGTTTAAATGAATCTGTTAAAATCAGCAACACTGATATTTAATTTAAAGTGCATTACCTCAGTAATGCCAGCTTTTAAACAGTTGTGGGAATATACTGTAAGTATGACATTCCATAATTTGCAGTTGTGGCTGTACCTGTTCTCTTTTTCTACTGGACAACAGCTTCAATAAACTTGCAGCCAAATGTATTACACCTCCTCTTAGATAAGAAAAAGACAAGCTAGCTTGCTTTACATTGATCTTCTGCCTCATATGGGTCTTCGAGTTAAAGCCCACGGCTCGATTTCCAACACCGTTCCAGAGACAGCACAAGAGTTTAAATGGAAAATCAAATATTTTCATCCATATCTGATTTTCCTCAGAGCTTCAGTCACTGTGACGGATGAAAGTGCCGGGCCGTCCTCACAAAGACCTGCTGTGATGGTCTAGTGGTTACGATCATCTACGCCAGAGAAAATATTCACGCCAAAATGCATTCGTACCTGTGTAGCGTGAGTGTGTACGAGAAAACGAGACGGTGTGTGTTGATGTGAGAGCTTGTGTATCTGTGATTGAGTGTAAGAGTCCATCTCCCTCTTTCCAGCTGTAATGATGCACAACAGTCAGCCTTCGGCACCTGGAGCGGTGACCCCGCTGTCCATTCACCTGCCTGTCCCCCTCTCTGGGCTCTCTTTCACACTGCCCAGCCATCCGCAAACTGCCACTCCAATGAGGGATGAAGCCCATCCTATGGATGATGAATCACTAAAAAAGAGAGTACCTGTCAGGCAGGCAGGGGGGAGAACACTGCTGGAAGGAGAGCTCAGGCCGGGGACGATGATTGGTCCTGCCTTAGCTTGACAAGTGAAGTGTGAATGCGTCGCCATCACGGGCCCTCCTCAACGGCCCCTGCGGTGACAGAAAGGGACATTTGCCAAACTGTCATGGAGGGAAAAAAACGCCTGACACTGATCGCTGGATATCACAAGGATGAGAAAAAAATGGGGGAAGGAGTGAAAGAAAAGAAAAATGCAAAGAAGGAGAGAGTAGAATAAAGAAAGGCACATAACATGGTGTAATGTGCTCTGAAATTGCAGTGCAGCGTATAGCAATTATTCATCTCACGCTGAGCAAAGGGGTCAGTGGCCGGTCTAATTGCCACCTAACTCTAAGCTTTAGTTCTATGCCATTTTTAGGGTGTTAAGTGTCACCTTTTCGCCCACCTGGAAGGTCTCGCCTGTGCAAGTTATTTTCTCATGCGCATTTATGTAAGTAGATGTATGTGTTTATGTCCGCATGAGCTATTTCCAAGAAGTTTGTCTTAAGTAATAGGTTTCATCTCTCTGGAAATTCACAAAGCTACCTTTTGTCATCATAAACATGACAACAAACAACCTGACACTAGATACTCCAGTTACAGCAAGTGTGCAGCTCACCAGTGTTGAATCTAACAGAAATATGAACTATGAATGTTTCCATTAGGTTCTCTGAATGTTAAATAAAACATTCTCTGAACGTCAGAGTTAAAAACTTCCAAGTTCATTTAACTTAAATGGATAGTTCACTCAAAAATGAAAATTGTGTCATTAATTATTAACTCTCATGTCATTTTAAACCAGTAAGACCTTTAGAACACAAATTAACATATTTTGATGAAACCCAAGAGCTTTCTGGCGCTGCATAGACAGCAATGTAACTGACACGTTCAAGGCCCAGAAAGGTAGTAAGGACATCTTAAAAATAGTCTATGTGACATCAGTGGTTCAACCGTAATTTTATGAAGCTACGAGATAACTTTTTGTGTACAAAGAAAACAAAAATAACAACTGTATTCAATCATTTTTTCTCTTCCATGTCAGTCTTTGACATGGACCTTGAAAGACTGTACATAAAACAGTCTTCGTAAACATGTCTGAAGATTTCACCAGAGAAGATTTTTTAACGATGTCCTTACTACCTTTCTGGGTCTTGAACGTGTCAGTTGTGTTGCTGTCGACGCAGGGTCAGAAAGCTCTCGGATTTCATCAAAAATATTTTAAATTTGTGTTTTGAATATGAACGAAGGTCTTACAGGTTTGCAACAATTAATGACAGAATTTTCATTTTTAAGTGAACTATCCCTTTAATATGGTGGTGAATGGTAAAATGACCATATGCAAAGTGAAATGAGGTGAAAACATCAAAACATTTCCACAAGGTTGCCAGGTCTAAATTTTCACAATTGAACATATACTTGTTAACTCATTCAGTCAGTTTAAAGGAATCTATCAATATTCAAGTGTTGGACCTCAGTAATGCCATTAACATTCAGGTTTTAGACAGATGTGGATATATAAGTGTTACATGTCATAAGTTGCACTTGCAACTTTGCATTTGTTCTCTTTTTTATTAGATGACAGTCTCCATTTTACTTTTTTTCCAAAAATTATGGAAACTTTATTTTGTAACATTCTATATACATTATAAAACAAGTAGTAACATCAGATGACTATCCAACTAAAATCTTTCAGAAAGAAGTTGGGTAACACTTCATTTTAAGGTGTCCTTACACGTTACATGTACTTGCTATTATGATGACAATTAATTATGCATAATTGCATGCAAGTAACCCTAAGCCAAACCCTAATCCTAACCAATATAGCAAGTACATGTAGGCCCGGTTTCACAGACAGGGCTTAGACTAAACCAGGATTAGGCCATAGTTCAATTAGGGCATTTAAGTATTTTTTATAAACGTCTAGAAAAAAAAACATTACTGGTGTGCATCTTGAGACAAAAAAGGCACTGATATATTTTAAGTTCAGTCAGTGCAAGTTTATTTCAGTTGAAACAGCACAGACTTACATTTTAGTCTAGGACTAGGCTTAAGCCCTGTCTGTGAAACCGGGGGGTAGTTAATTAATATTACTTAGTTCTTAAATGTAACCCTGGAGTCGGACCACAAAACCAGTCTTAAGTAGCACAGATATATTTGTAGCAATAACTAAAAATACATTGTATGGGTCAAAATTATCGTTTTTTCTTTTATGCAAAAAACCATTAGGATATTAATTATAGATAATGTTCTATTAAGATATTTTGTACATTTTTTACCATAAATATATCAAAGCGTACATTTTAATTAGTAATATGCATTGCTAAGAACTTCATTTGGACATCTTTGAAGGCGATTTTCTCAGTATTTTGAAATTATTTGCACCCTCAGATTCCAGTTTTTCAAATAGTTGTATCTTGGCCAAATCCTAACAATACATCAATGGAAAGCTAATTTATTCAGCTTTCAGATGTATAAATCTCAATTTAAAAAAAAAAGACTCTTATGACTGGTTTTGTGGTCTAGGGTGGCAATTACACTGTAACAATGACACCTTAAAATGAAGTGCAACCAGAAGTTGTTTAAATAACAGATACCTTTCAACAAATGTTGTAATAACTTTGAGAGAACCTTGCCAGAACATTCTTACCAGAGTTCTGACAATGTTCCCTGTTAGTTATATACCTACTGTTCTGCTAAGTCGCTGTGTGCATGTTAAATTTAGAGCATTCAGAAGCCGAAAAGCAGCACTCGTCTCCGTTTAATAAACTAGCATGACTTAATGTGGCCCATCAATGGCGTACTGTGCTGAAAACATTCTTCATTAAAGTAAACAAGATTGTAGTGCTATTCTCCTACATGGCTCCTCCTAACTGAATTAAAGCATCATTTGCATAACCCAGATTGATGAGTTCGAAAGGAAAAAATCAGTATGATGAAAATAGGTGCTCTTGCTCCCGCTGTAGCATGATTCCTAGATGAGATGTCGCACTCCATTAGAATGGCAATACTTCATCATTTTTTTCCATTACACTTTGTGATAATAGCTCGGAGTCCTTTTTTCTCCCACGTATAAATACATTTTTATTGCTTTTAAATTGTGAATTTGATGGGAATGTTGCGGAGCACAGAATTCAGCTCTTATCCTTGTGCGTGACGCCCTCCGTGAAATGTAGCATGTATAATACAATCTGTGTATATTGCTCTCTATGGAGTATAAATAATAAAGAGTCAAGAAATTGAATATTCTCCTTTTTTATTTGGCAGCATCTTATATGCTCGATCAATAGCGCTGCATCCGCCGTAATGACAGCCGTTGTTTGTTTTGCTTCAAAACTTGTTTTGACATTTTTTCAGCGACCTTCAGAACTATTTAAAGTGCCACTTATATACTGCAGTGCACAAAAATAAAATACCTTGATATGAATACCCCAATAATCCGCTTTATTATTTGCACGCAATAGTGAGAAATACTTGAAAAAGCACGGTAAATAAATAATTAAACCTCCTCCTCCTCATTCCCTGATTTTAGTAAACACATTAAGAGTAGGTCGTGCCTCTGCGGGTCGACAGATGTTATGTGTGTGTGCATCAATCAGATGGTGGAGCTCAGAGATCAGGAGATTGTTCTGGCTGGTGAAATTGCAGTCGACCCTGGCAACAGATTTTCTTTGCTGAGAGACTGAACTGAGGCTGCTGCTTCTCTTTCTGTCTGTTTAGCTGCCTGTGGAGTCAAATGCCTCCCTGCATTCATATCCCTCTATTGTGCTTCATCAATGCTTGATTTGAAACATCTATGGTCTCTGCAACATACATGCGTGCACGCACACACACATATTATTAACCTATTGATTCACTACCTTTTACACATTAATATTATAATTTGATTCTGATTTTTCTATTTTGATTCCAATTTCATGTTTTTCATTTACTGAAGAACTGGCTTGTAAAAGTAATTTGTTTGTGAATCCAACTACACTGATCACGCTGTATATAAGAGTAATTTTTCATGGGTAGGGCTACACTTTGCGCTTTATTTTGAATCACTAAAAGAACCGTCTTGTGAGAGTTTCAGGTATCGTGCTACACTGCAGGCGTGTTATGTATTTGATTCACTAAAAAGAACCGTATTGTTTGTGAATCAGACTACACTGGTTGTGCTGTATGTTTCTGAATCACTGGAAAAACAGCTTGAAGGAGTTATTTGTTCTGTAATCGGACTACACAGATCGTGTTGTATGTTTATTGTTGTTACTGTGGTACACCCTGCAAGTGCAACTCAGTAGAACGTGTTTCTAGATGTTTTTGTGCCATGACTTCAAAGCACACAGTCTTTTTATTGCATCATATCTAATACAGACTGTCAACTTGCGTTCGCAACTGAGGTAAGTTGGCGTATTGCTGAATATTCAGTAGCAGGAGAGTGCAGAAAGTTATAGGATTTTGAAAAATGTAAAACAAAAAAGTGTTGTGATGTAAAATTCATAAGATATCTATTATTCTTTTTAGTAACTAAACAACTAAGCAGTTTTGTGATGTTGCACAAAATGGTGCAGAATGTTCCTGGATGTTTATAGCATTGCTCATGGACATTCAGTTCACATCTGAGGCCTTCAAAACACACTGGTGAAACATGTGCTGAAATATAATGAGCATTTTGTGATTAATATGTTGCTTGCAAATAATTTCATCTGTCTGCTTTTGAATGAAGTTACCCATGAGGCAATTAAAACCATCCCTTACATCTTATATAAATTTAGCTTTTCTTCTAGTTACCATAAATGTAAAAAGAATTGAATAACTCTTCAAGTGTTGCATGTTGATTAATAGACTCTTTGTGACACCGATTAAATAATTCAGTGTAATTAAATGTTGGCTGGTCGAGCTTCATTGCTTTCCTGACTGACAGATTGCATTTACAAAATCGACACTCATCTACAAACATCTACATCTTCAAACATGGATGTGTTGATGAGTCTACAGACAGGGTGCAGCAGTGGACTGTGTGGTGCATGTCTTCCATGTGAAGATGTTACTTGAGACAGGGACATGTCACACAGGAAAACCGCAGATCTCCCAGGAGTCTTCACCAGGCTTAAGGGAAAGCAGATGTGACCCAGGGTGTGGAGGGGAATGACAGGTGTTTCACTCTGTTGCTGCGGCTGGTGATGGAAACGAGTAAACATCTCGGCGTGAACACGCGTGGCCCAGCAGGAAGCACAGCTTTAGGTTGTCGTCAGTTGGCACTAGTTCAACCCGAGAATGTGAGCATGCGAAAACTGGCAACAGCTCAAAATGCTGCAGTAGATTTCTATATGGCGCAGAATTTTCACCACAGGTGGTTGCTCATGTTGGGGTGGAATCCCACTAAATGAAGTTTTAGCTTCATAAATTAGGTACCCAAAGCTCTTTATTGCTATAGTCATATTCATAATGGGAATGATGGCTGTTCCATGTAAATGACAAGGCAGATCTCATTAGTATTTGAAGATTTTCGGCAATAGTATTTGCACATATATTTTTGTACATTTGGATGAATGCATAAAGGTTGACTATGGGCTTAGTGACAGTATGTAAAACATTAAAGGGATAGTTCACCCAAGAATAAAAATTCTCTTTCTGTTTATCTGCTTACCCCCAGGGCATCCAAGATGTAGGTGACTACTGTAGTGTTTCTTCAGTAGAACACAAATAAAATTTGAACTCAAACTGTTGCAGTTTGTCAGTCATATAATGGCAGTCAACAACTTTGAGAGTCAAAAAAACATACACAGACACGTGACGATACATTGAGGTCTTAAAACACGAAACATCGACAGTATTTATATAATTTTTTACCTCGGATCCACCGCGTTGTCCAACTGTCCTGAGCGCGTTCACAACAGTCGGCACGTGACGAAGAGCAAGCAACCATAACTTCGATCAGGCTCAAAAGTTGGGAGTTGGTGAAAAGTCAACACTCCCAGACGAGTTAGCACAAACAAACGTAATCTTTTAGTTTTTAATCGGTTGCAACAATCAGGATAAGCACAAGTAATTACCATTTTGAGTAGCCGTTGTACTCACAATCTCTCGGTGTTAACAATGAGTGATGTATATGCACGGCAGATCGCTTCCGCGCATGCCTCTTCTATGCCAGAGCACGTTGACGCGTCACACACTGGCTGTTGTGAATCGCTTAGGACAGTTGGACATTGCGGTGGATCAGAGGTGTCTGTGTATGTTTTTTTGACTCTCAAAGCCGTGGGTCCCATTGACTGCCATTTTATGACTGACAGATTGCAACAGTTTGAGTTAAACATTTTTGTTTGTGTTCTACTGAAGAAACAAAGTCACCTACATCTTGGATGCCCTGGGGGTAAGCATGCAGATAAACATAAAATTTTCACTTTTTGGGTGAACTATCCTTTTAAACAATTTACTTATACGCAGCTTTAGAAATGTGTATTGAATTTGCTTTTTTTTAAATATATTTTTACAGTTACATTTTGCCATTACATAGATATTTTTCAGCTCCTAACCACTTCTTAACAATATAATACTTAATAGGCAGATAAATACACAGTGGCAATAGCTTAAAAGGAACATTTGTCATTTACTCACCCATATGTCATTCCAAACTGTATGACTTTCTTTGAAAAATGTAGTTAACCAAACGGTTTTACCACTCAAAATATCTTTCATTTTTCAAAGACGTAAAGTCATACAGGTTTGGAATGACATGGGGATGATTAAATAATGAAAGAATTTTCATTTTTGGGTGATCTGTCCCAGCAGTCACCAGACGTCAATATAATGTCAGGTTGGCGTTGGACCCCAGCGTCGGACAGATGTTGCATTTTGATTGAGAATCATGAAAATCACGTTGACATCAATTTGACATTGACTTAATGTTGGATTTTGGTTACACAACCTAAAAACAACAAAATATCAACGTCAGCTGATGTCGGTATTGGACATCAAGTTACGTTGACATAAGACGTTGAACTGACATTGAAATTTGGTCACCCAACGTCACAACCAATATTTAACCAAATATTAACATCTTATGACGTTGTGTGATGCCTGTCAGTGGTATACTATCAGTGTTGGGGGTAACGCATCACAGGTAATGCAAGCTATGTGATCAGATTACTTTTTTCAAGTAACTATTAAAGTAACGCATTACTTTTTAATTTACAAGAAAATATCTGAGTTAAGTAATGCCAGTTACTTTGTTTTCCCATTTATTGACTGACAGATGTTGAGAGAAATCAGGAGTAGGATCAGAGGTGGTGTGTTCATTGACTTTAGATAACCATAACATTTGTGTTTCTTTTTTTATTGCTGAATGATGTTAAACTTTATTCTCCTGTATCACATTCTTTATGGAATCTAGAATGGCAGCACAATTGAAAGGCTTGTTTGAGCTGTGCAAGCCCAGCCCAGATGAGAAAAAGTAACACAAAGTAATCTTTTCATAAAAGTACTTAATAACTTAAGGTTGCGTTAACCGAAAATTGACAAAAAAAAATTTAATCTGTGACGGAAAGATCTGAAGGCCGTCCGTCACTTTGACAGATTACACTGAGTGTGATCTATTGCAGTGGTTTTCAATCCTGGTCCTAGGGACCCACTGCTCTGCACATTTTGTGTGTCTCTCTAATTTACCACACCTGATTCAGTTCATCAGCTTGTTAGGAGAGAGATCCATGTACTTAACTGAGTGTGTCAGATAAGGGATACATACAAAATGTGCAGAGCTGTGGGTCCCCAGGACCAGGATTGAAAACCACTGATCTATTGTAACTTCTAACTGTAATTCCCACCCCTGTCCAGTTTGTGGTGAGTGCGCTCCAGTGTAGAAGCAGAGCACTGGATCCAAAACAAAAATGAAACTGCCTTGAATCTTTTGCTATGCGCTTGATTATGCACAGGTGAGTACCCAGAAGCTACACTGCGATCTATCACGCCACAATAAAGAGCGCCAAATTGTGCTTATTGCTTTAATTTTTATAGTGAAATGAAACCCACAAGAAGACCTCAGTACTACTTTTTGCTGACAGCAGCAGATTTATGAATGATTTTCATCATGCTGTTTCAGCACAGATTTTCTCCGCGCTTTGGACTTTGAACCTTGAACCCTGTCTAACGAGCTCGTGCAGCACTGTCAAAATGCATACAATTTGTGTGTGTGTTAGACAGCATAACATTCTGTAGTTTATTCACTAATGGTTTAAGGCCATTTCGCGATTTCAGTCATCATACAGTAACCAGCAACAACCACCCCGTTCTCTTCTCAACGAAGACATGCAATGCAGTTCTTAACAGTCTCTCTCTGTTGGATATTTAATATACCTTAGAGGATTTGTAAACATTTTTACATTTATAACGGCCTGTCACAGAGCATTAGAGTTATAGGGCCACTCGACGGAAATTTCAAGTAAGAACTGCAGTGACACATACAAAACCAACGTCACATAAAATGCACCATATGTATGTTCATCTGTTTTGGAGAAAGAACCCGAACACTCTTTCAGCGCCACTCAGTGGACATTTCTGTTGGAAACTGCAGTGATATGTACTTATTGGTACGTATTTCACGTCTCGTGAAAAAGTTCCCACAGGTATGTTTTCTTCATAGGATCAGGTTGTAAAAAAGTGATGCTTGTACACTGGATGTGGCACGACAAGACAAATCCCCAACAGCAGACTCATGCATTATTCTATTTGAGACATGAAAATGATTTGTGTAGATACGACATAAGTTAATAATGTATGATAATAATGTGTGTTTCTGTGTCTGAGCAAATCCAAATCGAAACGTACAAAATCGATATGAATATCTAGGAACCAAACCACTGTCCATTTCATGTAAGTGTACATAAAGCAATCAATTTCACTCACTGGGTAATGTAAGAAAGTGTGTATTATTATCTATATTGAAAAAGCAATCAGTGGCCAGCTAGAATCACCCTGTTTGAGTTCAAAATCAAGCTCAGAAGAGCACTGAATGAAGGCAGTGTATGATTAAGAGCTGGAAGGCTGCTGCTGAGCTCCCATTATAAAGAGAGAGATGAAGAGGGAAAGAAATAAAGAGTGAGAATGAGAGGCCAAGAGAGCCTCTTATCAGAGAGCGTGCAGGGCCTTACAGCTCCTTTTGAACTCTTCAGGTCAATTTTGTGAGCAAGGACAGCACAGGACGAAACACAAACAAGCTGCCGGCAATGAAAGAAGCACAGGTCAGAGGTGCTGATGCAGTGCGAGACGCTCTTAAGAGCTCTCTCATTCTCTCAGTCTCTCTCTCGTTCATTCTTCTCACCTTGGCACGGAAGGCAACACATTCAAGCTGCAAGGACACCTGAGTTTTTCCACTAGTTCCTTGACACTTCAGGTTTCTTTTTAAATTGATCATATTCTGTAAGTCAATACCTTGTTATCTATTTCTTCTCAACGGAATGCCATGGATACAGAACGATTGCAAAGTGTAGGCTAATATTGATTTTATAGAACAGTGCAACAAACACTAAATTGATACTGAGTGCACAGTATAGCCAATTATCATGTTTATGTTTGCTTTATCAACAAAAATAGTTTCAGGAGACTTCCGTGTAACGCTTGCAGGAAAAAAGTCTTATTTGTATTTAATGAAGCATGCTATTTCATTGCTCCCTCAGTGTGCTGATTGCTTTGGGAAAAAAAAGTCAAGCTATAAAACTGTAAATCTGCAAAACACATTGCATAAAATGAGACTTGAAATGTCAGTTCCTCAAGCTGTAAATCTCCTTTCTACCTCAGTCTTATTCATGTCACATACTTTGGCCAGTTGATCCATGTAGAGTCCACTTTAAAATGTCCAAAAAGAGACTTGTACTGATATGGAGATGGCTTCAATTAGGCGACTCTGTCATGGTATGTCACTTTAACTGATAACTTTGTTCTCTACACAAGTGAACTGGCAGTTCTCTCTCTTGCTATCTAATTTTTTCCATCTCTCTCATTTTGTGACTCATTCTTTCTTGCCTAGAAGTGATTTATTGTTTTACATAAGCTCTGTGACACGGAGCCAATTCTTCTGATTAAATGGTACTGATTTCGTTTCAGGTCAATGGTTTATCTAATCAGTGGCTTTTAAAATAGGTCACATCTTGATTAAGTCAGACGAGTCATGCAAGATCCATTCATCAAATATCTTCTTCAGAATAACATGTGCATTTAATGCTTTGAAAAACTATTGTTTATTAACCTTCATGTTGTTCCAAAAGTTTTTTTTTTCAACAACATGAGCTTATGTTAAAAAGTTTGAGCTGTTGTTGAATAGTTTGTGATTATAAACATAAGAAGGGTGTAAAGGAGGCTTTTTAAAGCAATGTAAAAGCTTAACAACACAAGTGGGATATTAATTATGCATTTTACAGTATGTCGTAAAATAAAATATGAAAATGTCTTAAGTGTCACAGGTGTTCTGGGTCTGGTTTTGGACTGTAATGTTCAAGTTTTGGTCTTTAAATGTAATCTTTTAGTTTTCAGTTTGTTTGTTTTTAATAACTAATTAACAAAGAAACTACAAGCAGACTACAAGACTAAAGCAGGTAAGTAAAAGACCAAAACTTCAACATAAAAGTCCAAAAAAGTCCTGTGTTCTTTATTTCAGCCATTTAAAGGAAACCTATTATGCCCCTTTTTACAAGAAGCAATATAAGTCTCGGGTTTCCTCAGAATGTGTCTGAAAATTCAGCACACACATCCGAATTACACACACAGAAAGTGGCTGTCACATGGCATGTGAGTACTAAACTAAGTTCTCTTTCATGTCTTATTGCGCTTAAAGTGTCAAATATGCACAAATTTATGTTAAAAACACACATGAGTTGCAAAAACAGTTGGTTATGTCTGTAAATGTAAACAGCTGGAAAAGAAATTGCATGTTTATATTAGATCTGTGTTTCAACAGTGTAATATATAGTAAATAAATCAATAAAATCTACAGCTCTCTTGTCTCCTCTGAGGCTGGGAGTCTAAATAGTGTTCTGTGCTCACCTGTGCAGCCAACAACAGAACAGTTAGCATACTTTGCTTGAACTTTTGCCATGGCGTTAGAACTGGTACACTGTTGTCACTTGCGAAAACAGAATGGCGGCACAGTTGTTGGAAACATACAGATTAAGGGGCAGTAATATTGTAATAAGATCCCCTTACCATGTCATGGGGGGAGCAAAATCACATTTTTTCACATGCTTGCAGAAAAAGGCTTACGAAAATAAAACTACTGGGTTGTCCTTTTTCACATTTTCTGAGTTGGTAGATGCACGAGGGACCGATTATAGCACTTAAGCACAGAAAAGATCAGATTTTCATGATATGTCACCTTTATTCAAAAACGTACTGGAAGGGAACTTACGTACTGGAACTTATTTCTCAGATTTAAGGTCTCATTTCTGCTGCACATGAAGCCTATATAGGGTGAGAAAATGACAGAATGTCCATTTTTGGGTGAATTATTACTTCAAGGGATGTATGACAAGGATCAGTACAGTGTAAATGTGCAGTAAAAGAAAGCGAAGGTTTGAAGAACCTCTCCATAAAACTACAAACAACATATCTTTATTTTTTCTCCTCACTTGGCTTCTGAATTCCTTCCTTGCGTACATTAGTTATGTACTTCAAGATCAAATATAAAGCACATGCTATTTATTCACGTTGTGGCAACACAACCTGTAAAGAAAATAATCATGCCTCTCACTCTAAGGGGAAAACCTGTGATCTAAAGCAATGTTTATTCTCTCATGCTGAGCAGCAGGCCTAGACTGATGCTTCAGTAAAATTGCTCTCGTTCTTGTGTTAAGTAATGGCTCGGAGACGGCACTCCACATAGCTCCTCTTCGCCTTTGAAAATCTACCCCCCTGGGCAGACTTCGCCACCGCCACAACCTTTCATTCCTTTCATTGTTTGTGCTGGCTTTAATATTTCATGAAGACGATTTCTATATTTATTTACTTCCCATTTGCGAACGGCTCGCTTGTATCATGCATTTTAATGGGATGAGCGCGCACGTCCCTCCGGAGCAAGGTTTTTCTTTCCCTCCCCTCTGCGTGCTCCCTTATTAACATCAGATTTCCCTGAGCCTAACACATCTTGCTTGACTTGTCCCTTCACACCACCTCCACATGAGATCTGAGGATCTTTAAAGGTATGAATAACTCATCAGCGGGGTTCATCATGAAATGTTCTCTCACCCTGACGTTACCCTGACTTCCCTTTTATCATCAAAGATCTCTGTTATCATGTACCTCAAATTAGATTCAGAGTGTTTCCAAACAGAAAAAAAATGAAGAAAATGTCTAACTTTCCAATAAGGACACTGAAAAAATAGACTTTTAGTCTGTTTAAATGAATGTAGATAACTTTGTGTTTGCTAAGGGGTCATGAACTGTCTTTGTTTTTTATTTTGTACTGTTCTCTGAGGTCCACTTATAATGTTATCAAGATTTTTACATCAAAATACATCATAATTTAAAAATAATATGCCATTTTTTGTCCTGTTTTTAGCCCTCAGCAGAACGCTCTGTTTGAATAGATGTGGCGGATTGCAGACTCGGAAGTAAATGCCCACTGCTATGATTCAGAAAGAGCTTTATTACAAAGTTTGCTTGCGCATACAAGGAATTTGTTTCAGTGTCATTAACTTCCAGTACACAGAGACAACAACACGCAGACAATAAAAATAAAATGAGAATAAAAAATACACATATGTAAATATAAATAGACAAAAATTAGTAAAATAAATTGAGAAATAAATAAGTGGTATGTACAGTTGTGCTATAGATGATAGAATGGAATAGGATAGAATAGAAAGAGATGCAGGGATGTATTAGGGTGGAGGTGGTAGCAAATAAATATAAAGTTATTGCACATATTTTTATTGCACAATTGGAGGAACATTTTAACTGTTCATAAGGTGGATTGCCTGGGGGAAGAAACTGTTCTTGTGCCTGGTTGTCCTGATATTTGGGGCTCTGTAGCACCAGCTAGATGGTAGAAGTTCAAAGAGGGCTTGGATGTGAGAGATCCAGAGTGATTTTTCTGAGCTCTTTTCCTCACTCTGGATGTATACAGTTCTTGAAGGGTGGGCAGGGGAGCACCAATAATCCTCTCGGCAGTCCGAACCGTTCTCTGTAATCTTCAAATGTCTAATTCTGTAGCTGAGTCAAACCAGACAGTTATTGATGTGCACAGAGCAGACTCGATGACGGCTGAGTAGAACTGTTTCAGCAACTCCTATGGTAGGTTGAACTTCCTCACCTGGCGAAGGAAGTACAACATTTGTTAGGCCTTTTTTACAGTGGAGTCAATGTGAGTGTCCCACTTCAAGATCCCAAGAACTTGAATGTCTCCAATGTAGCCGCAGTGCTGTCCATGATGGTGAGTGAGGAAAGTGCAGGGGGGTTCCTCCTGATGTAAAAATTAAGTAAACAAAGTACCGAGTTCTCACTGATGCAATCCACTCTTCTCTAATGTTAGGATCAGAAGAAAGGCAATGCAAGAGTGTCCTGTTTTTTTCAGAGTCATCTTTATTGTTCAGTTTCTGCATAGACCTTCGTTCGCTTCTCTAGTAAGCATTCAAGGCAATTTTGGTTTCTCAGTTCACCATCCCCTTTCAAAATAAAATAAAAAAATACTAAAAGGGGGGTTTCCCAGCACTGTAAAAAATTTTAAGCCAGTTCAACAAAAAAAATCTTAGTACTAATTTCCTTCTGTTTTTTCTTGTTTACTCAACTTTTGAAAACATCAGCTACACTGACTGAAAATAATTTGTCAATGAAACAAAAAATGTCTAGTTGAGACAACTTAACATTAATAGTTTTCTGGAGACCTGCACCTGCAGGACAACAAATCTTTTTAAGTTGTGCCAACTGAACATTTCTTGTCTGCAGGACTGAAATGACATAAGTTGAGTGAACAAAAAAATACTAAAGGAAATTAGTACTAAGAAATAATATGTTATCAGAGCAAACACACAGCTCAGTTTTTTAAGTTGTAATAACTGAACATTTCTTGTCTGAACAGCCTGAAATGACAGAAGTTAAGTGAACCAAAAAATATTATTGGAAATTAATACTAAGAAATAAAGTGTTACCAGAGCAAACACACATGACAAAAACAAATTTTAGCAAAACATTTATTTTCTTGCAATACTTCACTTAAGTAACTAACCTCCAAAACAGAAGCATCAATAGTACTGCTGTTACTATCACAAAAAAGAAAATAAAAATCTTGCAATACTTCACTGAAGTACAAAAACGAGGTACTGTAACTACACCAAACATTTTAACAATGCCACTAAATATAAATTGGGTTCCTAAGTGGCACAGTAAGAGTATACTGTAAGGTGAAAGTCCCTTGCTCACACAAACTGAGCAAGTTTACCTATTAACATTTCTTAAGGTATTAAGGAAACAAAAAAAGACTACATGTCCTAATCTCCAAACGCACAAGTCCACAGTATGCAGTCACATCTAGTCAAACAACATCCTAATGCAAAAGGTACACACGAAAAGCACATTTCTGTAAGCATCTTACAACTCATAAAAAGTAAAAAGCTTATTCTTCAGGGACTGCATTCTGTGGACTTTCCTCCCATGCAGTCCTACAAAGATATTCTGCACTGCCTCAAATGTGTATTTTAGCACCTTTCGGTACTCAATATTCAGCGCGTAAAGAAGTCCAAAGAGTACCACAAAAGCAGTAGGAAAAAGTCCAGTAGATCATCCATGACCACAGTTTTCTCCAGGATGACGCCAAAGTTTACACATCTCTTTGTTGCCTGTGAGAGGTCATCTTCCATCACTTCAAGATGGCCAAATTCACTCCTCTTGTGTAAGTCTCCTCCAAATCAGTGTCCTAAGAATAATAAAAATGTAATAAATTATCAAATAAATCATAGTATAGAACTGTAAATAATTAAAAAAAAAAAAGGGCCCAAAAAAGATATGGGCAAATAACTTGTTTTGTTTTCTTCCTTAAAAACCCATTGGGATGTCAGCACTTTTACTCAATAAAACAACCACAATTTCCATAAAAGAAATAAATTAGAAATTTTGCGAGATTTTAAAGTTAAACACCTACCAGACAAGTCTTGATTATTTTGTCATACTCTCTGGGGTTCAAGGGAAGTCGCTGTAGAGCAGTAGTTGCTCTGTGAATTATGATGTCTGTAGGAAGGATATACATAATTAGCCATGGATAAAATAATTTTTTTTCTTTAACAATGGGTTTAAAAAAAAAAATCACAAACATTAATAGTCAGATTAATCACATGAAAAATGAAACAAACAATTATATTGTTATTGTTGTATGACATTACAACACATCTCTGAAACTACCTTACACTATCAATTATAATATCCTCAGAATATCCCATAAACTAATTCACAACAATCAGGGCAATCAATCTGAATTACTAGTTGCCTTGAGATATAAATCTTAGTATTTGTTGTAATTAATTTCAAAATCTATAATTGCATAATTACATGTTTTGTGCTGGTACCTTGGCTGATCATGGATAAATAGGATATTAAAACTGCCAGTAAATGATCTTACTCTCAATAAGTGTTTCACTGTATACACCTTCAGTTCAAAATGAATGATTCATTTAAGGCTGCTCAACGATGGGGGAAAAAAAATCATAAAATCACAATTATTTTGATCAAAATTGTAATCACGATTACTATAATTTTTTTCTGAAACTAAGGTTGCTACTAGAGATCAGGGAATTCACTTTTCTCAATACCATAAAAGAATGGGCAACTACCAACAAACTAAGTAAAATCAAATCAAAATTATTGAAAATAATAATAAAAAGCACACAAATAAAGCAAATGGTGCTTTAATCTTAGTCTTAACTATAAATATGAAACTTTTGTTTCTTATTAAAGCTAAAAACGTCTATCAGTTTGCAGTGAATTATTTTGTTTTGTTTGATTAACAATAAGCAGTTGGAATATATGCGCGGTCACTTTAAGAGCCACACGGATATGATTTACGCCGGTAACGCATATTCATTCACTCTTTACGTTTATCACATAACAAAAGAGAGATTATGTGAATAATCACTAAGCGCCGCATCTGCACACATTTTTGCACGTATTTGAACATTTAGGTGCACCTTGAATTAAAAGATGACATTTCTGTGTTCTGTTCAGTCTCGAGGCTAAACGCATTCACAGAACAGCACAAGTTCTCCATCGCGCTTTTAAAAACATGAATGAATCTAATACACTTCAATAAATCAAGCACGTCCGATGCTACAAAAGTCACGTTGTTATTTTATGGATTTCAACGTAAAATAGAGCTTTGCAGAGGAATGAATGCAGAGTGGTGGATATTACGCAATAATCGCTTTATTTTAATTGGGGGTTTTTTCATAATCGTTGGAGGCCAAAATCAAAATTGAATTTGACGAGTGAGTGACATACTACGTTGCGTACATATTGTCGGCTCCCACATCATTAAAAAATATATTATATTAAACGAAAACAAACACCCGGAAATTATATCATATTAACAGATAAAAAGCCTTTGCTGACGATCATTAAAAAAAAAAAAAACTTTGCACACTTACTATTAAGATTGCTCTTCCACGTGTTCCATCCATAGACTGTGGTTCCATCCTTCCCCATCGAACTTCAATGTTTCAAGAGGTTTCTCCCGCACTGAGACGTTGACGTTACGTAAGCGCAACCATTGCGTAACAGGGGCGTGGTTTAGCTCAGGAGAGATTGAGTGCGTGGTTTATTTATAAATATTGGAAAATCAAAGTATGCTCCATATCGTTTTGTATGGAGTACTGAGTAAACGCGAGATGAAAATGTACATGACATATTTCTGCAGATGTGCTCCAAATAAAGTTAAATTGCAATTAAAAATTTCCAAATGAAGTTACTATAAATTGTAGTTTTGTTGTTGTTGTTTTTAATAACAACGTGAAGAATAACAATAGTTGTTATTGTATTCTTCTTCTTCTTCTTCTTCTTCTTATTATTATTATTATCATTAATAATAATAATAATAATAATAATAATAATAATAATAATAATAATAATAGCTTTTTCACTCAGCATTTACTTTTTAATACAAACTATGAAAAGTTCTATACTGCCTTTGATTGTTCTTTTTAGAACATTTAACACGTTTGAAACCTTTTCAATCAACAAAAGTTTCTGTTACTTGTATGTTAATTGCATAAAAAGTCAGAGATTGACTTAACACAAAAAATCAAGTTGGCAGAAGCTTTTTTGGATGAACTAGCAAAGCGTTGCTCACAAAACTCATCTTTTTAACTTACTGAATAAAACCTTTGTTTAAGTTGACTGAATGTGTTAAATGTAGTTGTACAGAATTTTTTACAGATTTTTGCTGAACCAACAAAAAAAACCAAGCAATTTCAACATTTGTCAAGTTGGATTTTTTACAGTGAGCGATTGCAGAAGTAGAAATGGAAGAACAATTTTTTTTGGTTTCCCAAAGAACCATATAAAGAACATTTTAAAATTCATTTTCCAATATAAAGAACCTGTGTAATGGAAAGATTCAATAGATAGTTCACTAAAGGGATAGTTCACCCAAAAATGAAAATTCTGTCATTAATTAATCACCCTCATGTCATTCCAAACCCATAAGACCTTGATTCATCTTCTGAACACAAATTAAGATATTTTTGATGACATTCGAGAGATTTCTGTCTACAACGATACAACTACCACGTTCAAGGCCCAGAAAGGTAGTAGGGACATTGTTAAAATAGTCTATGTAACATCAGTGGTTTAACTGTAATTTTATTAAGCTACAGGAATACTTTTTTTTGTGCACTAAGACAACAAAAATAACAACTTTATTTAACAATTTATTCTCTTCCGTTTACTAGAGTACCAAAACATCTATGCAGGGTCAGAAAGCTCTCAGATTTCATCAAAAATATCTTAATTTGTGTTCTGAAGATGGACGAAAGTCAGATTTGGAACAACATTAGAGTGAGTAATTAATGACAGATTTTTCATTTTTTAGTTCTTCATTAGAATCATTAGATGCCAATAAAGAACTTTATTTTTAAGTGCACTGACTCACATTATATGGGTGAAAGAGGATCTTCAGTGTTCTGCAGAAGAAACTTTAAATTTTAATGCATATGTTTTCTGGTTTACATACATTATAAATGCATTCAATATAGATGTATATGCTCAAAAACCAGTAGTAAAACAAAAGTGATACTGCATTACATAAATTTGAAAAAGCTGAATCACATTCAGCATGAGGCACTTACTACTCTTTACTCTTATCACATTGTTCTGGCAGCCCTGAATTATTTATAGGTAAAGCAAAAGGGAAAATTCATGGTTTTATTTCCATGTCTTAATGAAACTGAAAATGTTATTTTAACGTCTTATGAGCAATACCTTTTGGCAATTTAGAAATTTATGGTTGTCAGTTGGACTTTGAAAAGTTTCACATAAGAAACCCATGTATTAATTCCATTCAGCCTTGTATATGTTAATGATAGTCATAAAGTTAAGAATTAATCCTTTTATCTTGGCACACCAATGGCATATTTCATGATGAAACTTTCAACTTGAGCCTGTGCTGATGTTTGACAGGAACTTAATATGAAAGTAAAATGGTCAAAAGGGCTAATTGTACATTCGCCTGGTCCCCTACTGCTGGAATCAAAGAGCCTTAGTACCTCTTCCCCCCCTCACATCCTCACTCTCTGCTAAATTGCCTTTAGCCATTTGTGAGAGCAGCGTATTATGACCTTGCCAACACTTTGAAATGGCTCTGTGCGAGAGGTAAAATGACATCGGGATATCTGATACGTGACTGAAACTGTGGACTTCTCTCTTCTGCTTTCTATGCTTGGGAAATGAAAGAGTCAAATGAGGAGCTTCTGAGTAAATTAGCAACTTACCGGCTGTTCACATGACTAGGTAGCAGAAACTGTGCAGTGTGCAAAGTAAACAGTGAAAACTGTTTAGAACAGAAAAACAGTCTGGTGATTTCTCTGGTGATACTCATGGTGCATATAAACTAGTTTTAGTTTCTGGATACTGTTGAAAACAAGTTTGACTGTATAAATATTTCTCATTCCTTTGTACTTGGAAAAAAGGGGTGTTTGCAACATTTCAGTGCCAAAGACCTTCAAATATGATGTAAAAAACAAATCCATGTATATATGGTTTAAAAATTAAGCTTTAAAATTCACTGTTTGTCTAAAATCAAATGATTAGCTTTTAGGTAACATTACATCTTCTTTCTACCCATTATAAGAATATAATTCAATCCAGACGTATTAGCACCTTTCTTAATAAATTGTTCCAAAGCAGCTTCTTGGAAAACAGCGAGACTACAGAACATTTCAGTACATTTTTGATGTCACTGGAAACTGGTTGCATCATTTCTGGTTAGGACACAGTGTTAGCCAATGCTTAAAGGTGGTATTTGTTTCAGACCTTGGCACTTTTACAGTAGCATCGAGCTTCTGCCAGAGATGGAGATTTATGCATTGCCCAGCACTCTGAGAGAAGAAGAGAAAGACAATATCAGAGTATTCCCTTTCTCCCTATTCCCTCTGAGTCAGTAATTAAGAACAGTTCAAACAGCTCATGACTGATGGCCGAGACCTGGGACCCGTCTGCAAATCTGAACATTAATATTTCAATTTTTTCCCATTAATTTAATCACATTTCATATGCTGATTTGAATTGGCCACGCTCTTCCACTCTGAGTTGACTTTAATCCCAATCTAATTACTAATTATACGGTTGGAGGTTGATTGAACCAATCCTTCCAGCGCAGGGCCAATTTGCTCTCTCTGATGTCGAGCACCTTTTATGTTTGATCTCTGCCAGGTTTTGAGGACAAGGGAATTCAATCAAAGTGTCTCTGCTTTCAATAACAAACATGATACACTGGCTCTGGACCTGACATATATTACATCATATTGAGAAATACCAAAAATAAAATTTCCAGCCTTGGAGCTAAAGCCAAACGAAAGTAAAACAAAAAACGTATTTCTTCAACCCTGGTCAGATGCCTGCAGCGGCTGAACTTCTGTTTAGAGTTACAATAGATTTGGCTGCTTTGAATGGATTTGGATTAGAAAACGATCATCTGTGGAAAAAAAGTAGAGGAAATATGACTAAATATGATATCAGTCGTAACCTGATGTATTCAGTGAAATAAATTTAGATGTTGCATCATGAAACAGTTGGGTGAACAGTTTCCAGTGTTCCAGTAAGAATAATTTGTCGAAACTGATTGGCTGATTGGAGTGCGATGTTCTAGTGATAACAGAACTCCAACCTTTTCACTGTTTGTATCACTCCACTTGCGGTATTTCTCACAGCGAGTGTCATGGTGGTCGCCCAAATCCACTATAAATTTAATAAATAATACTGTTTTTGTGTCACAGAATGTATTTTTAGAGTGTTTAGAAGAGAATGTACTTCAAATATGCGTTTTGTTAATAAAGATAACGTTTGTTTGAAAATTTGCTTTGAGGTTTTTGGAGATGTGAGCTTCAGGGCGTCATCTGCCATTCAGCACTCATGAACCCGCTGAGAACAGCCTTACCTCGGCTAGATCTTTCACTTTAGGTAAATCTAACAGGCAGTCTTTGGTCTCATTAATCTATTATTTGTTCCAGAGCAGATATTTTTGGCTGAGTGCAAAATCTCATCACGTTATATTTTAACGTCAATGCTGTATATGAAAATGCTGCCTTTGTACTTTTGACTGAATTGCCTAGCAACTTTTATGATGGCTGTTGTTGTTTATTAAATATTATTATTCAATAAAAATATTTTAAATAAACCATAGTAGTATTTAATTATAGTATTTAGTATTGGGAAACGGTATGTGTTCCTAAAAGTGATTTTAGTTACATTAGATGGTGACAAGAGACTGTTTTGCATAAAGACTTTATATTGAAAGAGACAGAAACAGGGTTGTAAACAAGGAAGTTATTTTTACTTTCAACAACACCTTGTAAGACGCAGCCAACAAATATACTGAGCCATGCTGTCATCGGAAATCACAGATGAACAGATGAAAGGATAGTACGACAAAAATCTCGCTTTCTTTAGCAAACAGTCAAACAAATGTTTTATTGTAAACATATGAGATTGAGCTGAATAATGAATTCTGTACCAGATGCAGGTAATCACACTCGCTCAGTCAATCTCTCTCATAATACTCTGCATAATTCAGTGAGCTTTTAATACAGTAATACAATAAGCTTTCAATGAAGCAACTTAGTGTTTCTTTGTTACTAGTTAAAAAGTGACGTTTTCGAAATAGTAACAGAGGCTTGGGCTTAGCTGTTTAACTGTCAAACTAAGATTTTGAACGAATTGGTTTGCACAAAAGAGGCCTTTTAAAGACACTGCGTTGATGTTTCTTATGTATTTACACTCGTGCTATCGTGTTGTATAAACACAACTCGTAGCAATGTAATACGGCTGTATACTGTAATTACTACAGCCAAATCACAGCTGTGCCGATATACAGCCATATCACACTGCTACGAGTGTGATATTGCTCATACAAATATGCCTTCTTATTTTAGACCACGTGTAAAAGAAAAAAAAAAAGAGTTGAGGGAAGAAGTTTTATGCATTTAACTGTATGTTTGTATTCTTCTGGCTAAGAATTTTATATGAAATCTGATTAGAATAACAGACTGAAGGTATATATCTTAGCAGGCAAAATATGTTTGACCACAAGTTTAATGGGCTATAAAGACATGATGACAAAAGCAAATTGAGTGATCCAGACGTTTCCATTGTGAGTACATCACCCCCGTGTATTAAGGACTAGCCCAGACTTC